>NC_056732.1:1587475039-1587502539 GCF_019279795.1 Protopterus annectens | reverse complement strand
TAGTCCTTTGTGCTGGTGGTGGTGGTGGGATATGTATATCCAGGGCAATTAGTGTGTGGTCAGCTCACAGTAGTTGATGATGTAGGCCATACAGTACCTAGATACAAACCCACAGAGTGAGGAGGTGCTCTTGACCTGAATCAGTGTTCTGACTGCTGGGGTTTGGTAGTATGTCGTATGGAATGTGCCAGGTACTATTGCACAGTTGCTGGCTGAGCACTGATACCTGGCCATTTACATGTGTATCCACCAATAGACAGACAGATGCTATATATGTGAGATATGTTGTATCATAACAGTCGAGTAGCATGTGTAGTATGTGTGCCAAATTCTGCTGACATATATTGCTGATATCAGGTTATTTTCTTTTTCAGGTACATGGCTCACCCGCGGAATCCCACTTACTCCACAGCTGAGGATGAGGAGATACACCAGAGCCTGGTGTGGGATTATGCAATACTCTTTTCCTGCACCAGCCAGAATCAGCAGGAGAGGGCTGCACTGTGGCAAGACCTGGTCTGTCGGGTAAATGACATAGGCATGCATAATAGGACATATGAGCAGGTACGACATCACTGCAGTGATTTAATCAGAAATGTCCGTCAGTGTGCATCGGATATCCACAGGCAACAGGTCGCCACAGGTGGTGGGGTGGCTACACATCCCCCACTCACCAGATTGGAGGGACTACTCATGAGTGTAGTGGCTCCAGTCCGCCAGCAACAACAACAGCAGCAGACATGCATTATGATGGAGGCTGGAGCCACGCAGCAGCAAGACAGTGAATGTGCAGGTAATATGCCATATGTATAGTTGACTGTTATGTACACTGGTAGTTAATGCATGTGTGAGGTGTGTCCTTGGTTTGTAGCTGTCACCATAGTATTTAATGTGCAAGTGTGATATCCTCAATATTAGCAGCTGACCTGTGAAAGGCGACTGTTGTACTACTGACCTGTATTATACTCAGTAACAATGGCGCAGTTGTGCCCATTGACATTAGTTTCTTCACGTCTGCAGGTCCCTCCAGTGTAACAGCAATGCAGCCTATCCATGCTGGTGAGTGTGTATTAACAATTCCTGTAATAGTCTTGATAGTAATAGTAATATTCGGCTCACTTAGTAGTGCTCTTTGTATGCATGTAGGTGTGTCTGTGTCTGTGTGTTGATATCACGCATACTGAGTACTGTACAATTGTGTGAAACTGTGTGCATGTGTGCATGTGTGCACCTGTGCATGTGTGCATGTGTGCATGTGTGCACCTGTGCACCTGCGCATGTGTGCATGCGTGCATGTGTGCATGTGTGCATGTGCGCATGTGTGCATGTGTGCATGTGTGCATGTGTGCATGCACGCATGTGTGCATGTGCGCATGTGCGCATGTGTGCATGTTGGCATGTGTGCATGTGTGCATGTGTGCATGTGTGCATGTGTGTATGTATGCACCTGTGCATGTGCGCATGTGTGCATGTGCGCATGTGTGCATGTGCGCATGTGTGCATCACTGGTAATGTGTAGACATTGTAAACTGTGTTTCCTGTTTCCCTCCCACAGGTTCTGGTGCTGCTCTGGTGTCATGTAGCAGGGAACCTGAATCAGGTGCCATGGGTACTGATAATGATGACATCTGTGTAATGGCACAGGAAGGTATGCCAGGGTCCACCATTGGTCAGCCGATTGACAGTACACAGCTGGTGACCCCATCAATGCGCACAGTTATCCTGCCAATACACCCTTTGTCACCAATGTCCCTAGGTGATGGACAGCATACAGTGGGCATTGACCAGGGTAATGTGGTATCTGTGGCACATGCCTCCCCACACAGCAGCCATGGGCATGGCCCAGAGATGGTACCACACAGACAGATGTCCAGGGGTTCTCGTGGGAGCATCCGTGGGTGTACTGCCCCTGTCAGACGTGACCACAGAGGTCTTACAACCTCAGCTATGTTTCGGGCTGTCATGCAGGCACAGTCACATATGGAATGGTACACCAGACAGGGTCTGAGGGAGCTGACAGCATGTCGCACAGCCATGACTGACAGTATGCGTGACATTGCGGCTGCCATCCGTGATTTCACCGATGTCATAGACAGACGTTGTGGGGACATATTAGACTGGTTCCACAACTACATGTCCATGAGCCAGGGCGATGGTGGGCAGTTGAGGCATCGACGTGGCCGTATGCCAGCAACAGCAGCAGCTGGCAGTCGTTGCGGATGACAACAGGGCCACGGCCGCACCCGTAGTGCCAGCAGCAGCCCCAGCAATGCTGGGTTTGTGCTGTCATCAGACCGCCCCAGGAGACCACGTGCATGTGGCTCTGGCCAGGCCTGACAGGGATCTGTGTCCAGTCAACGAACACCTGCTTCTGATGACAGTACCCAGTCTGGATTGGTACCGGATATGGTCCGTAGCACCCCTGCAAGGCACAGGTTCCGTGTCCGTGGCCAGAGACACTGATCTGTATGACCTGGCAGGTACAGTCTGTGGCTGTCCACAAACACCAATATATGGCAGCCATGAGGTGGAACTGTGTGCATCCATACACACATGCGAATTGCAACACCTAGGGCTACCGCATACACGCACACACTGCATCAACATTGCCCCACCTTCTACTGCTGTCCCTCACCAACACACATACACATACATGTCAATCGGTGGTACCGGTGGCTGACTAAGGCATACCAAGTTCACACCCTGTGCATATGATGAAACTGTGCCACCTCCTGCAATCTGTAACAACTGTGCAGGTACAGGTTAACATGTTGCTGATGCACAGGGTGACCACATAGATGTGTAGTAATAGTATCATGTTGTTAACAGTACTGTGTGCTGAATTAATTGTGGGTATATCACAGCATGCCTGATGCAGTAAGGGTGTGATTGTCATGTACTGTTGTCTACACCCATGGTAAGTACCATAGTGTATCATCTGCACATGTTGGCATACTGGTGGTAATGATGTCAACAGAAGGCTACATACATAGGTAGCACAGGGGATAAGGTAATGAATGTAGTATTACGCAATGATGGACATGTAAACTGCAAGTGGCAAGTTGCCCACACTGGACTCTGCAATGTGGATGTTTGAGGATGTTGATATGTGTGCAGTACTACACGACTGGTACAGGACACACAGGAGCACCCTAGCACTGCAAGCTCACATCTCATACCATGCTAGACAGCCCCAACACACAAAACTAACTGTCACAGGAGGGAGAGTCCCCATATATGTCAGGGATACTGTGGTGGCAGGCCAGGTAGCATACATCCTACTAAGTATGGAACCACTGAGTGAAGGCTCAGTGTCTGTTATTTGACATGTGTATTACTGCAGGTATGAGCACATGGGTTTCCATCCAGTTATTGTACATCCTGACAGTACATGGTCTGTACACGTGTGCGCTGAGACTGGACCCTAGCCATCTGACCCGTGTATTTCCATGTACATGTGCATAGTGCCTGCATATTTGCAGTGTTACCTACTGGAAGTGGTACAGCTTGTTTGTTGTACAATGGACTACATGCAGCCCTGTTTACTGTAGCTTTGTTTGCATGCATGTTTGCTTGCAATTACCCTGGAATACTGATCACACCTGCAATGCATAGTTATAGAGCTTCTGTGGACTCCCAGTGCCATCTGCATAGCTTACTATATGTATGTCCATGTCTCACTTGACAGAATGTCACTGTTTGTCCTGTTCACATGTACATTGCCTGTGACACAGTGCATATGACTTACCTGGCATGTGTCCATGTGAGCAGTCATATATGCTACTGCTAACTAATCACAGGCACTACACCTTCACATATTCATCTTCTGTTGAACCACCTGCTTCGCTAGGGATGGCCTGCACCTGTCACCCCTGGGCTTTCAGATATTGGCAAAGGCTCTTGCTACCCCCATAGTGCCTATGTTAGGCAAGGCTCAAATGACAAACCCACCTTCATAGGTATCACAAGGGATAAGAAACTAAGAGCAATGCTACCCAACACCAGAAGTCTAAACCTCAAGATGCATGCACCCGAAACTCTCTTTGGCATGGAGAACATCGATATCTGTGCAGTAACAGATGCCTGGTTCAGGGCTACTGAGAGCACACCAGCACTACCAGGTTTAACCTCGTACCATGCTTTTCAGCCCCAAAACTTGGAATGAACCACAAATGGAGGGGGAGTATAGATATTCATCAAAGATACCCACACCTCCAGGTTGGTGGCAAAGCACCAAGCATCAGAGACTATCCATGTGCAACTAACAATGGGTGAAACTGCCTTCCAGGTTATAGCCTGCTACAGACCACCCTCCCAAACCCAAGAACTGCACTCAGCCGTCCTGTGAACAGTGGAAATATGAAGGTCTCTCCAAACACCATTATATTGGGCAACGTTAACTACCCAAACATGGACTGGGAGCATGAGTCTAGCTCCAACACCCTAGGCCAAAGATTCCTAGAATATATGAGCTCAAATGCTATGGAACAACTTGTTACCACTCCCACAAGAAGGGGAAACATACTGGACATGATCATCATCAACATGGGGACTCTATGCTCCAGACCAGAAGTGTATCCCTCACTGGTAAGATCGGACCATAAACTAATCTCACTGGATATTCACATCCTGACCCCACCCCCTGCCCAGAACACCACAGTGAACAACTTCTCTAAAGCAAATTCACACTCCTCAAAACAGGTGGAAACCTTCAAAGCCCCCGGGCCTGTGGAAACTACAGACCAGACCGCAGATTCCTCTATAAACGCATTCTATGGATGCCTTCAGGAATGCATGGATCATGTGATCCCAAATAAAACCAAGACCCAATCCTCCAAAGGCAGACGTCCTGTCTAGTGGACCCCAGCCATAAACAAACTACACAATAGAAGGAGGAAGCTACCAAATGATACAGCAAATTCACAAATAGGGAAGGCATCACTGATCAGTATTAGCAAATAACTACAGGCACTCATAAGATTGTCTAAGGCCAGCTTCGACAGAAATTGCACAGGACACTAAGGATAATCACAAGGCTTTCTTTAGTTATGTTAGGAACCTGGGTGGTAATTCCCAGATATGCTCAGAGGTAGTCCAAAATGTCAATAGAAACACCAAACCCACAGACATTGCCAACATTCTAGCTGACAGGTTCAGTGCAAACTTCTCACCCCCCTCCACACTGAAAGGGCAAATATGTATCCCAGCAGAGTGCTGCCCCCTTGACATCTCAGATGCTCAGGTAAGAGCTGCCCTCTCCAAAGCAATACACACTCCATCAATGGGACGAGACAGTGCCCCGGGCTGTGTCCTACATGACCACCAAGACGTGCTACTACCAAACATAAACCTACTGTTCAATCCCAGCCTTACTACAGGATATGTGTCCAAAGTGTGGTGTACAGCAACAGTGGTCCCTCCACAGAAAGGTGGACACTATCACCCCATAAGCCACCCTAGCTTGGTCTGCAGAGCTATGGAAAGGATCATCATGGACCACATAGATATAGATATTGCGGACCTACAGACTCTGATTCATACCCAGTTTGGCTTTGTTAAGGGCAGATCCTGCCTCTCAAACCTGGTTGATTTCTTTGAAACAGTCACCAAGGCCATTGACGAGGGGAAGGTGGTTCACACAGCCTACCTGGACCTCGCAAAAGCCTTCAAAACAATACCCGACTTGGGCATTCTAGAGAAGCTCACCAGCTTAAATATAAGCCCCTATGTCACTAGATGGATTGCACACTGGCTCAAGGACAGAACCCACATGGTTAGAATTGCTGGAGCCATGCCAGACTCCAAACCAGTTACGAGTTGTGTCCCACAAGGCTCATTCCTGGGACCTCTCTTGTTTGGTATATATTTATCGGAGGTACAGGCCAACATGGAAGGACTGTGGCTGACCAAATATGCAGATGACTGCAAACTGGCAGCCATAATCGACTCTCCAGCTGACACAAGCATCTTCCAAAGGGGCATCATAGAAACAGACAACTTGTGCCAGAGCCATGGCCTCCAGCTGAATGCAAAAGTGTGTATAGTCATCTCCTTTGGCAAAAACAAAGTGCCCACAAAGTACCACATAGGTGGTACTCCATTATGTACAGAAGAAGTAATTAGGGACCTGGGGACCCAAGTTGATAGCAATCTCTGATTTGACAAACACGTGGCCAAAGTTTTTAGAAAGACATTGTATATAGCCCACCCCATCATGAAAGGATTCACATCTACATCAGGGAAGGACATTGTGCCTCTTTACTCATCCCTCATCAGGCCCATAATTGAGTACAATCCCTCTGTCGGGATGTACCTTACCAGACACCTGCAGCAACTGGAAAGACCCCACAAGTACCTCACCAAGAGGATCAAAGGGCTCAAAGAGATGCCATATGCTGACCGGTTAAATAAACCCCAGCTCTACTCAGTGGCATACCACCTGTTCAGAGGCGATCTGTGCCTAATGTATAACACCATGTCGAACCCGGAATTAATGGGCATGCTACACCTGAGAATATCCAAATCCCATCGGGATACACGCTTGAGAGACCTGAGCCTCAGCACTGAAATAAATAGGACATGCTGGAGGGACAGATTCATAACCCAGAGGCTCACTTCACTCAGGAATAAAATCCCAGTCCAGGTTAGGAAAAGTCCCTCATTGACTCTCTTCAAGAGGAATCTTGATGAGTGGATGGGACATTGTAGGTTTACCCCGGGTATCACTTCTGTGTCACTGTTAGACAGAGGCACAGTATACTAACCTCGGAAAAGGGCATGGCAAGATATATTTACATTGGATGGCTACAGCCAAACACATTCTGGCTAGGTTCTTAAATGCCCTAGGGCAGATTGCCTAGTATGACGCTATGAACCTATGAACCTATGTACCTTGTTCCCCATTAGCCCTATGTGCTGTTAATCACCATGGCAATCACAATACTGTGGTAGCATGTTCAAAGGTCAGTTGTCAGTCACCTCTATGTTACAGTTGTGGAATATGTGGGTCATGTGGCAATGACACAGCTGCCACATGTACACAGTCAACCCTCTCCCCTACACATGGACGTACAACACATGTATGAGATGGAACCACATAGCCAAACTGGGGACTAAGCACTCTGAACCCAGTACTGGCATAACCTGTCAGGTGGCATGCAATACTACAGTGACTACAATACCAGTCTGATGTAGACCTACACTGACAGCAATACAAGCACGTGAACACACTGGGCCATTCGTGGAGCCTTAGAATAGCATCCTGCCTGAGCGGCACACACCTCTGCAGCTGGCACACAGGCATACGTTATGCCTGAACACCACACATAACACATAACACACAAATCCTGTGTGCCAGTCACAGCCTGTATGGCTAGACAACACACCTGCCACAGTTGTGTTAACTAACTTTATTGTCCGGTACAGTATGGTCACGCTCACCAGGCTGGACAAGGTGAAGGTCACAGTGATATGCCTGTGGGGCACTATGGTCCACCACATAACACAAGCATACAGGTCGGTCAGAGGCATGGACACATATGACTCAGTCATTGTCCATGCCACATACCTTCTCCTGCTGTACTTGTAGGGTGCTGACATCATCAGTGTTTAGAAAGGGGAATGTGCATCCTGTAGTCTGTTCTCCTAGTTGCCAAAAGGGACATTTCTCTCACACACACACTACCCCCCTCAGCCAAACACACACACTTGACATTTGCAGTATTCAAACCTCTACCTAACTATATTATGACTCTCGAGATGGATGTATTAGCAGAGTATGCTATTCGCATTACTGGGAGGTTTCCTTTCTCTTGCTGTACTTATAGGGTGCTGACATCATCAGTGTTTAGAAAGGGGAATGTGCATCCTGTAGTCTATTCTCCTAGTTGCCAAAAGGGACATTTTCTTCACACACCCTACCCCCATCAGCCAAACACACACACTTGCCATTTGCAGTATTCAAACCCCTACCTAACTATGTTATGATACTCGAGACGAACGCATTAGCGGAACACACTATTCACATTACTGGGAGGTTTTACTTCTCTTGCAGTACTTATAGGGTGCTGACATCATCAGTGTTTAGAAAGGGGAATGTGCATCCTGTAGTCTGTTCTCCTAGTTGCCAAAAGGGACATTTCCCTCACACACACTAACCCCACTCAGCCAAACAAAGACACTTGCCATTTGCAGGATTCAAACCCCTATCTAGCTATGTTATGACACTTGAGACGGACCCATTACCGGAGCGCGCTATTCGCATTACTGGGAGGTTTCCTTTCTCTTGCTGTACTTATAGGGTGCTGACATCATCAGTGTTTAGAAAGGGGAATGTGCATCCTGTAGTCTATTCTCCTAGTTGCCAAAAGGGACATTTTCTTCACACACCCTATCCCCATCAGCCAAACACACACACTTGCCATTTGCAGTATTCAAACCCCTACCTAACTATGTTATGATACTCGAGACAAACGCATTAGCGGAACACACTATTCACATTACTGGGAGGTTTTTCTTCTCTTGCAGTACTTATAGGGTGCTGACATCATCCGTGTTTAGAAAGGGGAATGTGCATCCTGTAGTCTGTTCTCCTAGTTGCCAAAAGGGACATTTCCCTCACACACACTAACCCCACTCAGCCAAACAAAGACACTTGCCATTTGCAGGATTCAAACCCCTATCTAGCTATGTTATGACACTTGAGACGGACCCATTAGCAGAGCGCGCTATTCACATTACTGGAAGGTTTTTCTTCTCTTGCTGTACTTATAGGGTGCTGACATCATCAGTGTTTAGAAAGGGGAATGTGCATCCTGTAATCTGTTCTCCTAGTTGCCAAAAGGGACATTTCCCTCACACACAATTACCCCCCTCAGCCAAACACACACACTTGCCATTTACAGGAGTCAACCCCCTACCTAACTATGTTATGACACTCAAGACGGATGCATTAGCGTAGCGCACTATTTGCATTAGTGAGAGGTTTCCCCTTCTCTTGCTGTACTTATAGGGTGCTGACATCATCAGTGTTTAGAAAGGGGAATGCGCATCCTGTAGTCTGTTCTCCTAGTTGCCAAAAGGGTCATTTCCCCTAACACACTAACCCCCCCTCAGCCAAACACACACACTTGCCGGATTCAAACCCCTATCTAGCGATGTTATGACACTCGAGACGGATGCATTAGCAGCACGCACTATTCACATTACTGGGAGGTTTTCCTTCTCTTGCTGTACTTATAGGGTGCTGACATCATCAGTGTTTAGAAAAGGGAATGTGCATCCTGTAGTCTGTTCTCCTAGTTGCCGAAAGGGACATTTCCCTCACACACACTAAACCCCCTCAGCCAAACACACACACTTGCCATTTGTAGGATTCAAACCCCTCTCTAACTATGTTATGATACTCGAGATGGATGCATTAGCGAGGCGTGCTTTTCGCTTTACTGGGAAGTTTCCCTTCTCTTGCTGTACTTATAGGGTGCTGACATCATCAGTGTTTAGAAAGGGGAATGTGCATCCTGTAGTCTGTTCTCCTAGTTGCCAAAAGGGAGATTTCCCTCACACACACTAACCCCCCTCAACCAAACACACACACTTGCAGGATGCAAACCCCTACCTAGCTATGTTATGACACTTGAGACGGACGCATTAGCGGAGCACGCTATTCGCATTACTGGGAGGTTTCTCTTCTCCTGCTATACTTATAGGGTGCTAACATCATCAGTGTTTAGAAAGGGGAATGTGCATCCTGTAGTGTGTTTTTCCAGTTGCCAAAAGGGAAATTTTTCTCCCACAGACTTGCACACACACCAACCCCACTCTCACACTGAGTATTTGCAAGATTCAAACCCCTACCTAACTATGTTATGACACTTGAGACTGACGCATTAGCGGAGCACGCTATTCGCATTACTGGGAAGTTTCTTTTCTCCTGCTGTACTTATAGGGTGCTGACATCATCGGTGTTTAGAAAGGGGAATGTGCATCCTGTGGGGAGGCAGACACCAAGCACACTCTGGCTAAGCTGTCATTCCCTAGGGCAAACAGTCTAGTGTTGACCTCTACACCCATATGTTTAATTGTCAAATGCACATTATTTGTTGTTGATAGACTGTTTGCACGTCTTTATTGCCATAGCATTCCCTGTTTGTATGAACAACTTGTGCATCTGTGGAAGATGTTTGCATATGGGAGGGATCCACTATATCACGTATGTCTCTGTAGTCATTTAACTGTGTGCACTGGGCAGACTGCTGGAATGACACGTAAAAATACCAGATATGTGTGGCCAACTGCTAAACTGAGATTTGGCCTAAGTGTGTGAGCATGCCCAGTTCAGCCTTCCCATGGCATGTTGTCTGACATATGTCTCATTTATCAAAGTGTGTGAGCATGCCCAGTGTGAGCATTCCATATGCTGAACTCTGCAGCCCACTACATTTGTGGATGAGTGTGAACTTCAACAAATATCTCCCGTTTATGGTTGTGTGTTGTGTGTCATGTTGTGTAGTTACTGTACAACTGCTTTGTGTGTGAACACAACAGGATTATACTGTGCCTGCAGGGTTTGCATGGGATACTTTGCATACAGTTGTCAACATCCTTTCACACTGACCTAACACTGTAGTACTGTATAGTGTACTGGTTCAGTACTTTGACTGTGGTGGACAGTATCCTGGGCTTTAGTGCTATCACTGCTTTACATTTCGATAGTGAGCACAACAGCCTGGTTAGGGGCCAGTTGTGTACATCTGACCATGTTGCATTATGTTCAGATATGAACTACTTAAACCAGGCTTGTCCAACATTGGTAGTGTATTCCACAACATAGGTGGACATTTGCAAACACTAGCGATGTGCCCTAGTCCATTTCTAATGCTAGTCGGAGAGTGTGTTTGTCCTTCGACACACATTGTAAGTGGAGTTTGCCATGACATATGTCATGGTTAGTATACTGTGCCTCTGTCTACCTGTGACATGACAGTGATACCCTGGATAAAGCTACCATCTCCCATCCACTCATCAAGATTCCTATTGAGGAAAATTGATAAGTGACTCTATGGGTAGCCTGTACTGGGAGTTTACTCATGGATGGGGGTGGCTTCTGTGTTATGGATCATGCAGTACAGCTTGTCCTATGTAAGTCAGTGCTGGGGTTCAGGTCTCTCATGTGCATAGCTCACTGCCATTCAGATTGTACAAGGTGCAGCATGTTTATTGATACCAGCAACACAGGCAACACATGGCATCTGTGCAAGCTCTTTGATACTCCTGGTGAGGTACTGTTGGGGACTTTATGGTTGATGGAGGTGTCTGCTGAGGTACATCCCACAGGGGCTATTGTAGTCAATTGTAATGCTGATGAAGGATGACTGCAGAGCCACAATGACCTCCCTTATCTAGATCTGACAACCTTCATGATTAGGTGGGTATATGGTATGTTTCTGTAAACACTACAGCACATGTTTGTCCAATGCAGGATATCTATCACCTTGTGTCCCCAAGTCTCTCATTACATGTTAAGTACGTAATGGGTTAACACCTATGTGGTAATTGGTGGGCACTTACTGTATATCCACGGGGGTTGACTATACACTTTTCTGCAATTAGCTTGCTGACATGGCTATGGCACCAGTTGTCTGTATCTATGTGGCCCTTTTGTGGGATGCTTGTGTCAGCTGGTGGATCATATATGGTGAGCAGTTTGTAGTCCTCTGCAAACATGTTCAGACACAGTCCTTCCATGTTGGCCTGTACCTATGGGACATATATACCAGACGAGGGAGATCCCAGGACCAAGCCTTGTGGGATGCCAGTTATATCTGGTTTGTAGTCTGACATGGCTGCAGCATGTCTGACCATGTCTGTTCTGTCCTTGGTCTGGTTTGCAACCCTCTACTGACATAGGGGTTTATATTTAAGCTGGTGAGCTTATCTATAATGAACACGTAGGGTATTGTATAGAAGCCTTTGCAAGGTCCAGCTACGCTGTGTGGACCACATTGCCCTCATCAATGACCTTAATGACTGTTTCAATTGAGTCAAACATGTTTAGGGGCAGGATCTGCACTTAAGAAAGCCACACTGGGTAGGGTCCGGTGTCAGTAGGTCCCCAATATCTTTATGTCTGCGGTACATGCTGATCCTTTCCATAGCTGTGCAGACCGAGCTTCTCAGGATTCTGGGGTGGTAGTTTTCAGTATCCATTCAGGCAACACCTTTGTTGAGAAGGACCACTGTTGTTGTACACTGCTCTTTGGGTACATATCCTGTGGTAAGGCTGACATTGAGCAGTAGTGTGATTTGGCATTCCATTCGTCTTGGAGTCCATATTGGACTCAGCCCAGGACACCATCTCATACCATTGCTGCTGTGTGTTTTGCTTTGTAGATGCTGGCTGTTACCTCAGCATCTGCAATGTCAGGGGGCCAGCAGTCTGCTGGGATAGATATTTTGCATTCTGGGGGGGGGGGGTTTGCACTGCACCTGTCAGGATGTATGTTGGCAATATGTGTGTGTGTTTGGTAAGTTGTTTGTGATATTTGTGTGATTCAGAGCATATCTGTGAATTCCCAACACGGTTCCTACCATCAGTTGTGAAAGCCTTGGGATTATCCTTAGTGTCCTGTACAATTTGTATCTTCATAGGTTCATACTAGGCTATTCACCCTAGGGCATTTGTTAGCCTAGCCAGAGTGTGTGTGGCTTTTGCCACCCCTTGCTATGTGAATATTATGGCCATTTATGATTTGCTTTGCTGTGCCTCTGTCTGGACATGACACAGTGAAGACCCCCAGTGTAACTCTACAATCATCCATCCACTTGGCAAGATTCCTGTTGAAGAGTGTCAGTGAGGGGCTCTGCCTAACATGGAGTGGGATTCTGGTCCAGGGTGTGGGGAGCCTCTGGATTATGTATCTGTCCCTCCAGCACATCCTATTTCATTATTTGTTAAGGTTGACATCTCTCACTCTCACAGCTTCGATGGCTTTGAGTTTTCTGGGGTGGAGCATGTCCATTACTCCTGTGTTGGGCATGGCCTTGTACAACAGGCATGCAATGCCTCTGTGTAGGCAGTATGTGACTGCATTCAGCTGGGGTGTCTAGAGCCAGGCAGCATATGACATATATTTGAGACCCTTTATCCTCTTGGTGAGGTACCTTTGAGGTATTTCTAACTGCTGCAGGTGTCAGGTAAGGTACATCCCATATGAGGCATTGTACTAGATTATGGGTGTGATAAGAGAACAGTATAGGGGCACAATGACCTCTGTTGACGTAGATGTGAATCCTTTCATGATACGGTGTCCAATGTAGACAGTCTTCCTAGCCACATTGGCAATGTGAGTGTCACATAACAGGTTACTGTCCACTTGTGTCCCTAGGTCCCTGATTACTCCTTCCATACATAATGGTTTACCACCTATGTGGTAATTTGTGGTACCTTGTTTGGTATTTGGTGGGACATTCATACTGTCCAGTGTCTTCAGGACGGCTGGGTGGGGTTCCTGTGTGTGAGAGTGTGGTCTGTAGCATGCTACAGACTGTACAGCAGTCTTGCCTACAGTTAGTTGCACATGGGTGGACTCCAATGCCTTGTGCATTGTCAGTTACCTGGACGTATGGGTGTCTGTGCTGAATATGGATACTCACCCTCCTTTTATGTTTTGTTCCAGGTTTTGGGGCCATGACACATGATATGTGGTATAACCTGGTAGTGCTGGTGTGCTGTCAGGAGGCTTGCAGCAGGTTTCTGTCACTGCACAGACATCGATGTTCTCCATACTGGGGATGGCCTCGGAAGCATGCATATTGGGGTTTACACATCTGGCATTGGTCAGCATTACCCTTATGTTTCTGTCCACTTATGTTTTCTAGGGTAGTGGGTTAGTCTTTTCAGCCTTGCCTACAAAAGGCTCTATGGAGGTGGCAAAGGCCTTATCCAATATCCAGACGCCCAGGGGTAACAGGTGCAAGCCATCCCAGGAACAGCTGCGTGGCTTGTCAAGCATGACATCCCAAGCAGACAGACATTGGATCCCCTTGGAATGACACCAGTAAGTGTGCCACTTGCTATGACTGATCATTCCATGTTTGTACTGTGGCATTATTCTTGGTAAGGGTAGGATGCTGCAAACGGTGAGTGTCATACCGGCCTGGACTACATAATCAGAGAGCTCATCTATGTCTCTTTTCATGTAGTCTAGGGAAGTACATCTCAGGTCATTCACACCAGCATGGACTATGACTGCATCATATTTCTACTTGCTTTGGAGTGACCTGCATACTTGTGTTATGTGGTGTATTGTGGCAGCCTACAGGCAGTTTACTGTACCCTTTCCCTTGTTCAGTCTGGTGTGCGGGACAGCAGTGTGTCTCGCTATGGAGTCACCTATTACAACTGTATCAGGCATGTTGTTTCTCCTTCTGGCCTGTGACTGTTTGGCACACCAGCTTTGTGTACTATGTGTTGCATGTGCTATGTTTGGAGGTTGTTTGATTGGGTGTCTGCTTTAGAGGCCACTGTTGGTGTGCTGTGTTTGTAATTTGTGCCTCCGGGAATGTTTTTCTGTGTTTATGTCTTTGGTTTGCAGTTGTGATAGGTCTATGTGGGACTGTGTTTGTGGTGTGTGTGGTTACCTTCTCCTCCTGACTAGTTTTGGGAGTACTGAGTTGAGGGAGCTCAGCCTCCAGTTTGGATAGATGGTTGCATCTCTCACATATATTTGTATTTCTTGGGGGGAGTTGGGGGATGTCTGTGTACTTGGGGCAGGTGTAACATTGCCTCAGGATTCACAGATTCAACTTGTTGTGGCTGGCCTTAGTGGATTGTATGTGTGTACATATTTTATTGCCATACTACTGATCAGTGATTACTTCATTGTTTATGTTTGCTCTATCATGTAGTAGCTTCCTCATTCTCTTGCATGGTTTGGTTATGGCTGATGTCCACCATGCCAGATGCCTGCGTGTATGACATTGTGTCTTGTTTTAATTTAGGATTGCATAATCCAAGCATTGCTGGCAGTGTTCATGGAATGGCTGTATTACAGGTTCTGAGGTGTGGCCCATATTTTGCACCTGCACAGGACCTTTAATGGATTCCACATCAGTTTGGAGGAGTGCAAATATTGCTTTACACATGTTTTCCACTGTGGTTTTCTGGCCAGGGACTGTGGTCAGGATTTGTATATCCAGTGTGATTACTCTATGGTCTGGTTTTACCAGTGAGCAATACACTTCTCGTCTTGCCATCCAGTACCCATGTTGCTGATTATCACATCCAGTATGCTTACCCCTCTTGTGGGAGTGGTACGTTGTTCCTGGGCATTTTGGTTTATGGATTCTATGAACTTTTGTCCTACAGTGTTGGAGCTAGTATAATGCTCCCAGTCTATGTCTGGGTATTTTCAGTCACCCAATATAATATGGTTTGGAGGACTTGATATATTCATGTATTCCAGCATAGGCCAGGTGCAGTTCCTGGTGTTGGGAAAGTAGTCTGTAGCAGGCTATAAACTGGGGGGCAGTTTTAGACACTGTTACTTGACCATGGCTAGTCCATGCTGCTTCTTGTTGTGGTACCAACATGGGGGTGTGGTTATCCTTGACAATTATTGCTAGTCACCCTCCTTTTGTAGCTTGTTCCATGTTTGAGGCTGTACAGCGCAGTATGAGGTGTAACCTGGTAGTGTTAGGGTGCTGTTGTGAGCCTTGACTCAGTTTTCTGTTACAGCACATATATCAGAATTCTCCATACTGGGTGAGTTTAGACTGCATGCATCTTGCTGTTTCGACTTATCCCTTATCTTATTCTTATCCCTTCTGATACCTATGGAGGTAGGTTTGTGTTTTGAGCCTTACCTATTCAGGGCACGCTGTGGGTAACAACAGCCTTTGCTAGTATCCATACGGCCTGCACTGATAGGTGCACACCAGTCCTAGCAGGTGGAGCATCATGTCATGCTCAGCATGTCATCCCAGGCTGGGACACATTGGATCCCCTTTGACTAACTGCGATACTTCAGTCAATTATTGCACTTGATCATCTTATTGTCATATTGTGGCATGATGCTTGGTGAGGGTAGGATGTTAGTCAGGGTCCTCAGGTGTGCATATAGTACATGGTGTTACATTACTTAACACATGGCATTCATGCCTCAGGTGGTGCTGCAGGGCTGCCTCTGTCGGATGCACATATTACACTCCCTGTACATGTTTGTGAGCAGGTCATGTAATTTTAGGCATCCCTGTTATTATCTGAGTGAGTCAGAGGAGGTATCATTCCCAGGGTTCCTACTGAGCCAGTGTATGTGCTATGCGTTGCCTCTTTGCCAAGGCCAGGGCATACTGGGCACGTTTCCTTCTGCCTACTGGGGCAGGCTCAGGTTGTTCCTCTTCCGAGTCATGCTCTGCCTGTGATGGCCTTGGCAATGGTGGGGGGCTGTTTGGCCCGGCCCTATGCTGGTCCTGCTGCAGCTGTTTTCGCAAGATCATATTATGTAGCATAGCACATACCATGACAATTTGGGTACATGTAGTTGGTGTGTACTGCAAGGCTCCACCAGATGTGTCCAGACACTGGAACTGTGACTTGAACAGCCCAAACACACGCTCTATTACATTACGTGTTTGTGCGTGTGCCTCATTATGGCGTTCCTGTTCAGGTGTGTGTGTGTTTCTGATGGGTGTCATCAGCCACGGCTCCAGTGCATAACCTGCATCCCCCACTAGGTGTCCGTGCGGGATGCCCCCATTGGCAAATGTCTGGTACAGCTGTGTCAAATGCCAGATGTGGGAATCATGGTAGCTCCCAGGGCAGCCAGCACACACATTCATTATTATGCCCTGGGCATCACACACGACCTGGCAGTTGATGGAGGGGAAGCCCTTGCGGTTGATGCATGCCCTACCCTGCTCACCGGCTAGTGCTTTGATGTGTATGTACGTGCAGTCTATTGCATCCACTACCTCAGGGTATTCTGCTATTTGCTGGAAGAGACGCATATTGCTGGCCAATACCTCACAGGCATTGGGGAAATATACATGATCACCGACATGTGCTGACATGGCATCCAGGAACTGGTGCAGTACCCTGGAGGCTGATGCCTGTGATATCCCCATCATATCACCAGTTGGTCTCTGGAAGGTACCTGTTGCTAGTATTCTTAGGCCAACACATACCTTGGTTTCCACTGGGATGGGTTCCCCTCTGTTGGTTCTGTGTGTGAGGCGTGGCCTGCACAGCTCCACTATTTGCTGCAGGAGGTCTCTGTCCACTCTATAGCGCTCTACTCTCTCCGGCTCATGTAACCCGTGGTAGGTGACCCTGGGCCTGTGCACTCTTCTCCATCTCCTCACTGTGGGTTGTCTGGCACCATCTGCATTGTCACCACCCTCAGCAAGTCGCCTATGTCTCATTATGACAGCTATGGCAGCCCCTAACATTTCTGCTCTGAGTTCAGCTTTTTCAGTTTTCACTTCTAATAATTTACTCCTGTCTTGCAGTGTCTCTTGAGAGAAGCATCTTGCACTGCTGTTTGCAGATTTTTAAGTGTTGGGCTGAACTACTATTCTGCCTGTGTAATTGCCTGCTTCTAATTGTTTTCACCTGCTAGCTCCAGCAGTATTCCCTGCTAGCTTCCTACTAATTATGTTGCTTCCTTTTTCCTTTCTGTTTCCTCAGGGGGGAGCAGCGTGTATACCAGCAGAAACATGCTCACAGTGGCTTACACGTGCGCACACATGCTTACACGGCTCAGAATCATCTTATTTTGGTTAAAACGCGTGCACACCAACTCAAGCAGTGTTACAGCTCTGCCTACAGGCTTCTACATGCTAAGTCTGCCCTACACGCGTGCACACCCGCGCAAACAGTGTTAAACATCTCCCAACACACTCCCACATGCTCAGTCTGCCTTACACGCGCACACACTGTCTTACTCACGCTTCATGGCGCACACACATGTGCATGCACGCCCAGCAAGAAACTTTGGTGTAGGCAACAGTGTGCACCTTCCATTTCTTGACTTTCTCATGCTTATCTAGTGGCACACCTCTTTCCATGATATCTGTCTGACATCTGTCATGTAACTCTGACCTCGAATGAACTGCATTTCTTTCTACCATTCCCCCCTGTGATGTCACCTATCTCCTATTCTGTTCCTCCCCCTTCTGTAACTCTTACACTACTCAGAATGTGCTCATTTGCTATGTGACAGTGGAATTCAGTATCCTAACACTCATTTGCATCAGATTGCCTACTAATGCTTAGTTACCTCTCTTAGACTCAGCTTCCCCCCTTTGCAACCACTACATGGTGGCCATGTTGTTTTTGGTCTGCTGGTCCCTGCATTGAAATTCCATGTATTGCATAAAACCCACATTTGTGGGTTTATAACCTTCGTTTTTATGTTTTATACAGCGCATCAGGTTACCTTGCCAATGGCCACATATTTGGCCATTGGCATGCAGCCTGATACATATGCACCCTTTATTTGGAGCTGACATGGCTCCATTGCGGTTTTTGCAGAAACGTACTCAGTTGTCAACTGAGTACATTTCTGCAGCTAAAACGGCTCTTACACGGGCTGTTCTGGGCTTCCTGGATCGCTAATCATCCTCATTTGCATGCTATTTGGCTGCAAGTGAGGTGATTAGCTTATCCACGCCCACTCCGTGTAAGAGACGTTTTAGCTTGTCTCTTACACGGACTTTGGGCTGTTCCTGGATCGCGAAGGCTGCATGGAGTCTTACACTACTCTTAGACTCCGTGCAAGCCTTCGTGAATCCTGCCCCCAGTCTTTCTGTACACTACCTTAATATTCACTAAGAACTTATTATTTCTAGTGCATTTATCATGTTAAAGAAAATTAGTCCCCAGTAGGCAACAAAGATCAGAATGAGACAAGCATTTAGAAACCCATATTATATCTCTTCTGTAGTTGTCTATAACACATAGAAAACAGATTAAGACTTTTCAGTCTTTCTACATATGGAAGGTCTGATAGGACTCAAATTTCTTTGTACAGAACCTCTGAACCCTTTCAAGTCTTACAGTGTCATTCCTAGAATAAGCGCAAAACCATGAACTATACTCCAGTGCTGGTCTTATGATAACTTTGTAAATAGAAATCATTAACAATTTGTCTCAAGATAACACAGTTCTCAAAAATGTTCTTATGATTGAATATATATATATATATATATATATATATATATATATATATATATATATATATATATATATATACATACATGTATGTATATGGGTCTACTTCATTTGCCCTAACTTCTGTTTGACCGACACCCATTTTCCAGACACCAAATGACCGAAATTTCATTTGACCGAAAATTCATTTCCAACAAGTATTATTGGCAAGTAAATGGGATATGCCCCCTTTCCCACTGTAGTGCTACCCTGGAGTTAGAATATATAGTTAGGGGGAATGTGGGGGGCATAGCCACCCCACAATGGGGACTGTGGGGGGCTAAGCCCCCCCAATTAATTTCATATTATATTGTTTAGTTTTGCTTTAATATTGCTTAGTAAAACAAAAGTAAGTGGGGGGCTTCACCCCCACACCCCCCATTGTGGGTGGGCTGTGCCCCCCACACCCCCCTAACTATATATCCTAACTCCAGAGTCGCACTACAGTGTGGAAGGGGGCATATCCCATTTACTTGCCAATAATACTTGGTCTGTCAAATGAAGTGCCAGTCAAATAAATTTTCGGTCAAATTAAATTTCGGTCAAATGGGGTTGGGCAAATGGGTGTCGGTCAATCGGAAGTTAGGGCAAATGAAGTAGATCCATGTATGTATGTATATATATATATATATATATATATACATATATACATATATATATATATATATATATATATATATATATATATATATTTTTTTTTTAATTTATTTACATGCTCTTCAAAATTCAATTGATTATTGATTAAAATTCTGAAGTCATTATATTCTAGGTTCCATTTATTTAGTTTGTATCTGATGGACGTGGATAGGCCCTCTAAAATGTTTTGCCATCTGTACGTATGCTGATGAGACAAGATAGTCATTTGTTAGTTCATTTCATATTGATGAAATGTCAGTTAGCTTCAAGGTAGTTGACTGTACTTCTTTCAATTTTTTGCCGTGGTTATATAACCAAAATCTGAAGGCACTGAGACAGTACTTTCATATCAAATGTTTCAGGGTTATCCAAGTCCTAATAATCATTTCTATTTTTTTACAGTTTATTTACAAAACTATGAATACAAATTACAATACTGATAGATTATCATTGTCCTGCAGAATCCTCCAACAATTCTGTAGCTAATCGTTATGTAATTGCCTCTATCCTTCACTCCCCATCCCTAAGTTCAGCTGCATAAGACATCCACATATCCTTTCAATGACATTCATTAAAACTGGTAATATGTCTTAGTACCCAGCTACTGAGGATTAATCCATTACATTTGCCACACACACACACACACACACACACACACACACACACACACACACACACACACACACACACACAGACACACACACACACACACACGCACGCACGCACACACACACACACACCCGCACACACACACACACACAGTTCTCTTCCTTTCCTTTCCCTTCTTATATAACTGCTGTCATTCTCCTTACCCCATAACAATACAGTAGAGTCTGCATGTCCTCCCTGTGTTCATGTGTGTCTCCTCCGGGTGCTCTGGTTTTCTCCCACATTTCAAATACATTCAGTAGGTGGACTGAACACTCTAAATCTAGTGTGTGGTGTGGAATAACTAAAACAGTAGGTCTGGCCACCCAGTGGTGTAAACTTTGGCTCCAGATAATTGTCACTGTTGAAGTGACACCCCGACCCCATGTACAAAGATGTGAAAAAGGGGTTGTGGATGGATGGATGGATGGATGGATGGATGGATGGATGGATGCAGTGTGATGAAATCACTAAATGATTCCAAAAATTTCCCAGTACTCACATGTTCTCATTTCCACTCCCGAGGATAATGTGCTATAGAGTGTGCCACTCCAATCTCTACCATGTGTAAGTTAATGTTTTTAGCTATGCAATGAATGCTACCCATTTTAAATTGTTAATGTTTGATAACTGTCTCTACAGTATGAAATGTTCTTAACGTTGTATGCTATGTAAATGCATGTTTATCAGTCATAATTTAAAACACAATGAATGTTTAATGCATCATAGGATCATAGGATCATATAAGGTTACTAGGCCATTGGCTCTGAGGCCCTTATAAGCCTAGCCAAGAGTTTAGCCCATGTTTAGATAAATCAGAACCCAATGCCCCTGTCCAGCAGGGACATGGGTGGAATCCCAGGGCTATATTTTCTGTTTCCCATCCAGTTATCTAGGTTGCACTTAAAAAGGGGTAAAGAGGCATTCTGTTTGATGTGGAGAGGGAGTCTATTCCAGAGATGGGAGAGTTGCTGGGCCAACAAGTCTTGTTGATGTCACAGACCAGGCTGAGGCTGCACATGCAGGTTACTCGAGAGGAGCTTGATTTGCGGATATGCAGCAGTCCCATGAAGGTGGGGTCCGTGATTGCCTTGTATGCCAGACACAGGTCACCTCTGAGGAGTCTGTATGAAATGAGTAGAGGGATAGGGCTTTTAGCATATCTGTGTATGGTAGATGTTTGAGGCTCTGGATTCTTTTGGTGAGGAAGCTCTGTGGTCTCCCCAGCTGCTACATGTGCTTTGAGAGGTACATGCCAAATGGGGCATTGTACTCACTAATGGGCCTTATAAGGGAAGAATACAGGGATGTTAAGACCTCCTTGTCCCTGAATGAGATACCCTTACTTATGAGGTGGGCCATGTAGAAGGCTTTCCATACAATGGAAGCAACATGGTGGTCAAAAGTCAGGTTGCTATCAACTTGAGTGCCCAAATCCCTCACGACTGATTGCATGCTTAGGACATTGTTATTAATGTGATAATTTGTAGGGAGATCACTCTCCCCAAAGGGGATGATGATGCATTTTTGGTATTCAGCTTTGGGCCATGTTTCTGGCAGCAGTCATTTGCCTGAGTGAGACTCTCTTGGAGGATGTCCATATTACTAGGGGAATTGATGAGAGCACCCAGCTTGCAGTCATCTGCAAATTTGGTCAGCCATAGCCCACTGGTTTTGGCATGCACCTCAGAAATGTATATCCTAAATAACAGAATCCCCAAGACCGAATCCTAGGGTATGCTGTTTGTTACGGGTATACTGTATGAGGTGGCTTCCCCTATTTTGACTATGTGGGTTCTGTTAGTGAGCCAGTTTGCTACCCATCTGGTAACATATGGATTGATGCCTAGTTGAGAGAGTTTATCTATTATGCCTGAGTGAGGAATAGTATCAAAGGCTTTGGCCAGGTCAAGGTAGGTGGTGTGCACCATCTTCCCTCGTCCATGGCTTTGGTGACTGTCTCAAAGAAGTCGACCAAATTTAGCAGACATGCCCTCCCCTTGATGAAGCCAAACTGTGTGGGATCATGTGTTTGGAGGTTGCCAATTGCCAATGTCCTTGTCAATGAGGTCCATGATAATCCTTTCCATGGCCTTGCAGATCAGGCTAGTTAAGCTGATGGGTCTATAATTTCCTGGATCAGTGGATGCTCCACCTTTGTGTAAGGGATGACAGTGGCTGTCCTCCACTCAGCTGGGATGAAGGCAGTACTTAGGCTTTGGTGGAATAGGGTGCCTAATGGTGCTGCAAGTTCCTGTCTGAGTTCATGTAGGATGCAGCCTGGGATGTTATCAGGTCCCATGGAGGCTGTATTTTTTGCCTTTGAGAGAGCAGTGATGACCTGTTTCCTAGATATAAGGGGAAGGGGGCAGGTACTGGGGATGTCCTGATTTACTGATGGGGGACAGAGGGGTAAATTTTTCACTGAATCTGTCAGCCAGCAAGTTGTTATATCTACAACATTTGTATATGTGGTGTCCTTGACCACCAGTTCTGAATAGATCTGGGTGCTTCCTTTGAGGTTGCAGACATATGTGAAGAGGGCCTTATGATTGTCTCTAGTAGATGTGGCCAAGTTGGACTCGAAGTTTACTTTGAAGGATTTCACTAGTGCTCTTATTTGCTTGTTCAGGCTAAGGAGACATTACTTCTAATTGGGCAGCTGCTCCTTCTTGGTCGTGGACAGCAATTTTTTTCCTTTTGTTATAGAGTTTATTTATTGCAGATGTCCACCAGACAGGTTTACTCTTCCTTGTGGAGGATGATTTAGTCTTGTTGGGTATTCCTGATTCCATGCATCTATATAAATGCTCGTATAGTGCTTTGGTATAGTTTTTGATATTGGTGCCAGTTTCTACAGAGGGGGAGGGGGCTGTGTTTATACCATCTCTCAGGAGGCTGTAAGGTTTGGAGAAGTTTTTATGTCTGATCCTAGCTAGAGTGGGGTTGAGGGAGATGGTGACTTTAAAAGTGACCGATTTGTGGTCGGATCTTACCAGTAAGGATGATACTATAGGAATGATGCAGTGGTTACTCATGTTGGTTAAAACCAAGTCCAAGATATTATCACCTCTTGCGGGGGTATTGACTACCTGTTCCAAGGCATTTGCATTGACAAAATCAAGGAATCTCTGGGCATTTGTGTTCTGGCATGAGTAGTTCTACCAATCTATGTTTGGGAAGTTAAAGTCACGCAGGATCAGGGTAAAGGGTTGAATCTTGATAGATTTGAACAGGTCCAAATAGGCGGATTGGGTATCTTGAGTCAGATTTGGGGGCTGGTAGCTAGCTATGATTTGAATAGGGGTCTTGTCAATGGTTAACTGCACCTGGAGTGTCTTCTGTGCATCATACTGTTTGACCAGCCTGGAGGTGTGTATATCTTTAATGTATATTGAAACTCCACCTCCTTTGGCTGTACTGCCCACAGTTTGGGATTTCTGGCTTTTTTTAATTCATCCAAGTTTTTTGGGTTTCTAATACCATGACAGGAATGGACCCTATTCCTAAGTCAAAGTACGATTAAAGTTCATGAAATTAGTATTGTTTCAATCTGTCAGCCAGTAGTGCTCTTCGCAGCACCTTCAATGTGCCCAGTAATGACTCCTGCAATTCATACAGAGTTACATGGATTGGTAACATATCCAAATACAATTGTAAATTCTTTTTATAAGACCCGTAGCTCCTACTACTATTGGAACTGTCTGGGTATCTTTCTTCCACATGGCTCTCATTTCTGCCTGCAGATCCTGGTATTTTATGACTTTGTGTCTATCTGTACGGAAGACACTGTAGTCACTGGGTGTGGTGATTTCAATGATCAATGCTACTTTTGTCTTCTTTTCTTGGACCACTCTATCTGTTGTTCTAGCATCTGTATTTTGAACTGTTGGTAATGGGTGATCCCATGTGATATAACCTTCATCATTTTCAATGATGCTTTGTGGCTCATGTTTCCAGTGTTTTTCAGCCACTTTGATACCATATTTGCACAATCCCCTGTGCAACAGTCTCGCCACATTATTATGCCTTTCAGTATACAGTCCTTCTGCCATTAATGTGTCACAACCAGCAACAAGGCATGTGACTGTTTCCAATTCAGTTTTACAAAACCTGCATTTGTCTGTTTCTCCCACATGTTCAATGGACTTTGTAAACCAGCGTGTATGTAGCCCATTATCTTGGGCTGTCAATATTAACCTTTCATTTCTTGGTTTGAATTCACCTCTCCGTAACCATTCCTGCATTCACTCTTGATCAACATGAAGCTCTTCCAGAAGTTTTCTATACTTGCAACTATTTTTATTTTTTTTCCACATTTCTTGCCTTCTCATCTGGTCCTTTACCTTATATTCTTTCTTTTGCTTTTTGGCACATTCAATTGTTGCCTGTTTTTTATCCACTTCTGGTTTGATTTCCATTCCTGCTTGGCATCGATATGCTTCTGCTAGCTTAAGCAGAGACATCATCTTAGATTTATTCTCCTCATGTTTCAAAACTTTCACTAAATTTGAATCTTGTGAGGTCAGTAGATATGTGTGGAGTTCCATGATTACAGATTTATACATGTAATCAATTTCAAGGAGGCCCATCTCACCTTTTGAACAAGGAATATATAATCTTGGTATACAATGATTTTTTTTATAAATCATTTGGTGAGCATGAAGCATCCTTCTTGTTTTAATATCCAATCTATCCAACACTTTTAGGGCCAGTCAATCACTTCAAAACTGTAAGTTAGGACAGGAAGAGCAAATTGATTTATAGCTTGGATCTTGTTCCTAGATGTCAGTGCTGTTCTCAGGATTAATTTAAGTCTTCTAAAGTATTCCTTACTGAGTTTTATTCACATTTGTTTGTATTTTATTGTGATTCTTCATCATTTCTCAAGTATTTATACACTCCCTCTTTCTCAAGTTCTTTTATATCACGTTCTTGTCCCAAACTGATGTTTTCCTGGTGCTGCAGTTTTCCTTTTTTAAAGGTTGCTTTTGTACATTTATCAAGACCAAATGACATTCCAATATCATCTGAAAAAGGTTGACAACCTGTAGCTGTGCTTTCAGTTCCTTGTCTGATGAGCTATACAGTTTTAAATCATCGACAAAGAGAAGATGAGAAATCATTAGACTTTGTTGTTTTCTAGGAGTGAAATTGTAGCCATGGCCTAAGCTGTTAAGAAAACACCTTAAAGGATTAATGGCAAGGCAGAATAGCAACGGTGACAGAGAGTCACCTTGGAATATCCTCCTTTGAATTTTTATCCCTGGGATAATAATCTGTCCTTTATCATGGCTTGATTGCAAAGTGGTCTGCCATTATTTCATGGTTACTGTAATGTAGTCAATCAGTGTAGGGTGTATCTTATACATTTTTAAGCACTCTTTTATCCATGAATGTGGGATACTATCAAATGATGTTTTGTAGTCAATCCATGCCATATTTAGATCCTTCCCCTTTTTACAGTTCTCCACTATAACTTTATTTAACAACAAATGATCCTTTGTTCCATATGACTTTCTTTTATTGCCCTTTTGTTCTACTGCCATAATTGAGTTTTCTTCTAAATGACTATAAACTCTGTTAGCGTCAATTTCCGTGTGTAGTTTATACGTCGTTGGAAGACAAGTTATTGGTCTATAATTTTTAGGGTAGCTTGCAGGTTCACTCTTAAGTAAGAGCATTGTTTTTCCTGTTGTTAACCAGTGCAGTGTCTGTTCAGGGTGTGCATATAAATAGTTCTTACTCATGGCTAAATCCTCATGCAAAGGAGTTAATATTTTCAGCCAAAAGTTAGGTACTGCATCTGGGCCTGGGGTTTTCCAATTACAGTCTTTTCTTAACTTTGTTTCAGTCTCTTTGGCTGTTACTTCATCCCATTTCATATCTTGTGCCTTTAATCCTCTTATTCTTTCTTTTACTTCTTCTATCCATTTAGCATATTTTCTATGTTCCACAGGATCTTCATAGATACTTCTCCAAAATGTATCTATTTCTTCTTTTTTGGCAGTCTTTCAGTTCCTTTAACCTTATTTCCCAATGCTCTATAAATTTTTTTTTTGGTCTGAATGTATGATAGGATGAGTAACCAGGAAAGGCTGGGGTGCTGTCCACAGCTTTAAACCAGGTTTCTGTGACTGCACAGATGTCAGCATTTTCCAGGGTTAGGAATACTTGCAATGAGTGCAGTTTCATGTTTAGACTCCTGGTGTTTAGCACCATGACCTTTAATATGTGTTTTGTTGAAATTTTTATATTGGTAGTTTTAACCTCATCACTTTTCCTAAAAAGGCACTATAGGGGAGGCAAGCGCCTTTGCCAGAAGCCTGAAGCCCAGGTGAGACAGATACAGGCCATCTCTGGCAAACATTGTGGTCTGTCGATCATATCTTCCCAGGCTGTCAGATACTGGATCACCCTGGAATGACACCAGAAACTAAGCCAATTGTTAAAGGGAGAGTGTCAAAGATTCAGCTTCCAGAACATTTGTTTATTTTTTGTTACCAATGCAGACTTTAAGTAGAAAACAGGGAACCCATGTCATTGAATCTGCACTTTTCTGCATCCTTTTTATACAAATTCACTGCTTTTGCTTCTGGAGCGTCCCGCTCTGGGTTTGGACAGGTAAGACCACCCACCATATGACATCATCAGACACACCCCTTCATGCTCATCAGTTCATTAATAATGACCCTGCTTTATCTTTCCCGTGATTGTTTTCATTCCCAAGAGAAAACAGATACCATGCCTCTTTGGTTCCCATCTAGTCACCCTCTAAAGCATGTTCGCAGAATTAAATTACTTCCTTTGTCTTGCTACAATGTAAAATGAAAAGTGCTGCCTGTATTAAAATCATACTTTTTTTAATGTCAAAAAGACTTAAATGCAATAATATTTTTGCAGCACGACTGTAGTAATGTTCTATAGTGATTGCTTCGTTCATAACATCAAACAGCGTGCAGCACTAATTTAGCAATATCAGCATTGTATGAACTGTTCTGTACCA
>NC_056732.1:1587400757-1587474539 GCF_019279795.1 Protopterus annectens | reverse complement strand
TCCCACTCCTCATTGTACCAGACCACACAAACACTCTTTCGATTTCCGGCATTTTCGCTCATGTGAGCGTTCACTGAAAACAACTTTCGGTTATCTGATATAGACCCTTTACAAATTACCTTCCTGAAGCACTGTTTGCTTGTTAGGACCAGGGATAATTCTTTAGCAAAGTGGAACAGTAGTCTGTCTTTTCCACATGTCTACTATTGAAAGCTGACTTAGCTATTGAGTGCTTCTAATGCAACAGTGCACCTTTTTTTCTATCACATTCTGATTAGTCCTCCTCCACCAACAGTAATGCATCCTGTACTGCTCATCTAGGGACATAGTTGTGGTGCTCTTTTCTCATATAACAAACAGCAGTAGGACATTATGTAAAACACATCAATGAGCAGTAAAATCCATTACATCTTTTTCCATTAGATGTACTTCCAAACAAGTGTGCTGCAGAAAATATTTAAAAAAAAAAATCACATTTATGTGTCTGCCTCCAAAGTGAAAGATGCAAAAAAAAAAAAAAAAACAGTAGCTCATATAAGCACTTCTTCCCTACATTTCTAAGTGTAGTGATATGGTTTTACTATCAGCATGGGGCTGTAAATAAAATGAGCACACAGAGGAAACTGTTAGGATTTCCTGAAGAGTTAAGTTACCCTTCCCCCAAGGTACTGAAACCTGAGCCATCACACTAAAAGCTGTCTGAATGTAAACAATAGGATCACCTGACCTACCAGCTTAATCAAAACAATGAGATCTGCAGGGAATCTTGACACTCTCCCTCATCGTTTTCTGTTTGTATTGAGGCATCATTCTGGGTGATGGCAGAATGCTGCTTAAGGCTAGTGACATACCTGCCTGGGATACATAATCAGTGAGCTCAATCATGTCTCTCTTCATATAATCCAGAGAGGTACGTCTCAAATCATTCACGTCAACATGGACTATGGCAGAATCATAACAGTACCTGTTGTTGAGAGACTTGAGTGTGTATGTGATATGGTGTATTCTGGCACCTGACAGACAACTAACCATGACTTTCTCCTTATCCAGCCTGGTGTAAAGACGTTTGTGTCATACATGCTACTAAATGTAAATCCTATAATTCTTTTAACACTGTGAAACTCTGCTAATGCTACACTGTATGTTCTATAATATTATTTTTTTCCTTGTAATCCATGTAGAAACTGTTGTAGTTTTTCTCCCTGGGCAGCCACTGAAAAGGGTTATATAGCCATTTGGACTTTCCTTGTAAACAAATAAATAGATAGATAGATAGATAGATAGATAGATAGATAGATAGATAGATAGATAGATAGATAAAACCAGCATTCATTATTTTTTTATTTATTTTTTCCTATTAATTAGTTCCAATGATTAAATGTAGCAATATTTACCAATTAAAGTTCACTTAATTTTTTAATTGAAAATGCCACTCAGTATATCACACAAAATGTTATGGCAACACTACAGGTACTTGAGTCCCAAGTGGTCTAAAAACCACTATCTCAAAACTGGCAAGAAGCTATGCAATGGAACAGGAGAAGAATTTTAGGCTTAGGGAGTGAGAGGGGAATTTTAGGCTCATATTTTTCTATTTTCTTCCTTCCCTTACAGCTCATTGCTGCTGCATCTCTTCTATCCCAGGTGTCTCCCATTGCTCTATTTAATCACCCTCGCTTCTCTTGAAAGAACTGCCTAAGGGGATCCTACAGTGTTTTTGTAACCATTCAGCCTCCCCCCAAAGAACTTCAATAACATGTATGTACTTTACCTGGAAACTTATCTTACTCCGTTTTACTATTGTATAATTAATCCAGCATGCACTTGCTAGCAGCCTGCTATGGCCTCAGTCCCCCTTCAACTCTCCTGGCCCTTTCCCACTCTCCGGGCCTGTCCTTGTAGTTACTCAATTTCATTTATCTACTGTCAACCCCTCTATTCAATGTTAATATCTAAACAGACTTTAACACTTAAAAAGCATTTTCAGTCAAGATACAGCTGTCTGTCTATAGCTCCAAACCCCATTAAATGTTCAGTTTATCTATACTATAGCTACACAGTGCCTTACCTTTGAGTTTGCTCCTTGTTTCACCGATTGCTTTCTGCTGACTACTCCTCTTCCTTCTCCTTAGCTCTTCCCACTCCATTCGCCCTGCGGGCTCACTCCACTCCCCTACCCTGCCCCAAATTTCCACCTGCCCCCAGTGATTCTACACTTATAATCTGAAAACCACACCCTCTCCCTCACTACCCAATAGAATTATCCTATCTCCCACCCACAATAATTCCTTACAACCTACCCCTACCAACTACTCCCCTCCTCCCCCCTTCTCTCCTACAATATCTTACAACACTCAGGACAGCCCACTCTACTATCTATTCAAAATAATATCTTACTTCAACACATTTCTAAACCCACTATGCTTTCAAAACCAGCTTTCTTCACAACTCATTTACTTCTTTTTCTCACCTTATCCAATTTAAACTCTCTCACCCAGCCTCATACTTCCAATTATTTTCCACCCTTTCATACAACTTACTCACTTCCCATACAACCCACACACTCATCAGTCCTAATATCCCCCTATCTGTATCCTACCAACCACTATCTACTTTTTACCTACAAACTTATTTCTTCCTTCAAGTACTCTACTCCCACTCTAATCAGTCTTACCCCCACAAAACTTATGACACTCAAATCTGATACTAAGCAGTCCAAATACCGCTGCCTCCATATTCACCAACTTATTACTATCCTCCTCTCTAGTGGCATGCACCCTAACCCTGGCCCCTCTACCCCCCCCCCCCAATAGCAAAATCCTTCCTATTCACTTCACTAAATGCTCAAAGTATAGCTAACAAAATCCCCAATCTCCATGCATAGCTTCTCCATAATCAACCAGATATCCTGTCGATCTCTAAAACTTGGTTAAAACCCCATACAAAGGTCTCCGAAATAACACCCACAACTACTCTATCATAAGAAAAGATAGAACCCATAAAAAGGTGGAGGAGTAGCTCTCGTTTACTCATCCTCCCTCTCAATTACTCCTTACACTAAAGCTATTCCCCAATTCATTAACACCAAATTAATTCTAGCTCTACTTCAAATAAATAGACACAAGCATATATGTATAGCCTCCCTCTACTTCCCTCCTGGAGACAATATCCAAGTACTCAAAGATATTCTCTCCTGGTTTTCCACCAATATTTGCAATGAAACCATAGTTCTGGGTGACATGAACATTAACTGGTCCTCCATACAATCCCCAACAAACTCCCTAAATATAAACCTCTATAATTTCTCCCAGCTAATCAATTCTATAAATAAACCCGCCAAAGACTACTCTTCAGGTAGCACCCTAGACTGGATCTTAGTCTCCCACCCTCATTATATCTCTGATAGTGGCACCCTTCCCGACTCTCTTAGTGATCACTTCCCCACTTTCGCTCACCACCCCCCCCCTTACAACTATCAAGTAACTATAGCGCCACATGCTCCCTTAAAAATGTAAATCCCAACACCTTTTCTAACTCATTAAAATCCACAAACTGGAGCCCTCTAAAAACCCTCCCCCTGGAGAATGCCGTTACCTACTTTAATACAACATTCTTAAACCTCTTAGATACCTTTGCCCCATTAAAAACAAAAAGAATAAAAACTAAAACTGCCACTTGGCTAACCAAAGAAACACTAGCTGCCATGTGCCTTAGAGACAAAGCTCGGAAACATCATCAGAAAAAGAAAACTCCCATTACCCTCAATGAATACAAAACACTTCGCAACAAAGTCAAAAAGCTTATTATAGAAGACTGCAAAGTTTACTTCTCCATACTCCAAACTAGCCACAAGACAAATCCTAAAATCTTCTGGAATGCTATCACCACCTTCCTCAACCCCAGCAAAACGGAAAACCCCTGCTCCCATCCTAAAGCCACAGACATAGGTTTGGCGACCCACTTTAACTCTTTCTTCATCGACTCCATTGCCAAACTAACATCATCCTTCACTAATAACTCTATATCCTCTCCTCTGCCTCCACATACCTCCTCATCTGCTAATACCTCCACCTCCCAATCTCCTCCTTTCTCTATAGGACCCATTCCCATATCCACAATAAAAAAACTTCTCCAAAAATTGAAACCATGCACCAACATCTCTGATAACATTCCCTCCTATTTTTTAAAGATAGCAGCTGAAGTCATTGCCTTCCCCATCTGCAGCCTAATAAATCATTCAATCCAAGAAGGCTACGTATCCCAAATGTGGAAAAAGGCCTTTATTATCCCCCTACATATATTCCAAACTTCCAACATATCGCCATCCTATCTCCCATCTCTAAACTTCTTGAAAAATGTATTCACCTTCAACTTCTACCCTAACTTATAGAAAATCACCTACTCACTCCCACATAACATGGATTCAGACCTGACCACAGCACTACCACTGCTCTCTTCTCCTTTCTCAAAACTCTTAACATAGCCCTTGAATCTGGCCATATGGTATGTATCTACCCTCTTCCTAGTCCTCTCAAAAGCCTTCAACACAATCTCTCACAATCTTCTCCTAACTAACCTCTCCAACCTAAATCTATCCCCCTTTTCTCTCAACTGGTGCGCCAGTTACCTCTCTAATAGACAACAAGCAGTAAAATGGAAAAAAGCCACCTCTTCATTCCTCAACACCACCACAGGTGTACCACAGGGTTCCACACTAGGTCCCCTTCTGTTCAATATTTTCATAAATGATTTCCCCCATTTCAATCCCCAATGCAAAAACCATCCAATACCTAGATGATTCTGCTATCATCTGTTCTGCCACCTCCACCCCTACCCTCATAAAGCTAACTCAAGATGCTTTCTCTGCCACTGAACAGTGGATGAGAGACAATCACCTTGCACTCAATGTCTCAAAAACTAAACTTATGATATTTACCCTTCTAAAACAACCACCATAGATAAAAACTCATTCTCCATCACTAGCCAGGACAATGCATCTCTTGAATTAGTACCTGAGGCTAAACTATTAGGTGCCTTCATTGATGACCAGCTTAAGTTAGACATCCATCTACAAGTAAATATAAAAAAACACACCAGAAACTTGGTATGCTCTACCGCCACAATCACTACCTTATTCCCTCTACCAAGCACATTCTTTCCACCACATACATCATCCCCCTCTGTCCTATATGGTGCCCCTCTCCTCACTAACCTACAATCCTCTCGTAGAGACAAAACTCTCTTCCTGTTATAATAAAATTGCCAAATTTGCCTCAAGCCTCAAATCTTCTACCCATCACTGTATCGCCTTCCAGAAACTAAATTGGTTCGAACTACCCAATCATCTCACCTACATTCAACTCATTCAAGCTCACAAACTCATCTTCAGTCCCTCCCTCTGTCTCTCCCTTTCCTCTACTTTTAAAATGCACCTTCCTGAAAGACTGTTACGATCCAGCAATCAGAATCTGATTGAACTGCACAAACCTACCCATCCTCCAGGTAAAAATCTCCTGTCCTTTGCCTTAGCACGCCAATGGAACTCCCTACCACCATTCATCCATACCAGCGCTAGCCACTCTACCTTTAGAACCTCACTTCACTCACACCTAATATGTCTCTTTGAATGCTCCTGCTCTCACTCTGCATAACTTTTTCTCCCAACTCTTTTCCTCTCTGCTCTTTTCTTCCTCCCTCCATTTCTCCTTTTCCACCTCATACTCAGCCATCCATCTCCCCCCTCTTTTCTCTCTCTTCTCTCCTAACTCTTCTCCCTCTGTTCATTTCTCCCCTATCTCTCATCCCTACTAAAACCCTCAGACGTCCCAGGTACTTTGAACCCTGTAGTTATATATCTACACTAGGAACAAATATATTTGTAAATATTTACTTATGTTTTAGAACTTTTATTTCTTGATTTTTATAAATCGTATCTTTAAATGCTACGTTCTTATCTGTACTTCTGTTTTACTATGTAAACTACAACTTTGATCATGAGCTTTGTCTTTATGGAGCTTTTCTCCACAGGACTCCATTGAAAACAGGTTCTTCTTGGCCCAGTGGACCATCCTGGTAAACCAACTGCAAATAGATAAATAATAAAATAGTAAAGGTAGTCCACATGGCCCACTTTATACAAATGAGCTACCAGCTTTGAGTTGTTTCCTTTTTAATCCTATAAACAAGTAAACAAGTAAACAAGCAATTTAAAATTTAAGTTCTGTCTTACCTGCCATGGTTCATACTGCTGTATGTCTGCACATGTTCTGTTTTTAAATGGTCCATTCCCTGGGGTACATTCATGCAGATCCTGTAATGCTTGCACTATAATGTTGACTGAATTATAAACATTGTAATCAAACAAACCAACACTGAGCTCAAGTAATCTCTCTGCCCCAGTACAAGCATTGGGTCCAGCTTCAGAAAGCATATCTGACTGACTTTTATTATAGTTTTGCCAATCACAGCCAAACTTTTTTTCCCAAAACTCCTTAATGAAAATATCATTTGGAAATCTAGAAGGGTGAATGTTCTTAAAGTAATCCATAAAGCCAGGTATCTCTTCACTGTGGCTTATAACTCCAATGGTATTGTTTAATGTTTCCCAGAATATTGCATTAGAAAACATGGCAGAGAAGTACCATCCAGCAATAGCAATCCATAGTTTCTCTGTGATGTTGTTTCTTGCAATTTTTTCCATCACTGGCTGTAAGCTTTCTCCTGCGCAAAATGTTAGAACAATGTTTGCTTTTGATTTCTTAATTATATCTATTATTTGGTGAGTCCTCTTATCATTGTAATATACTGGTATAGTTTCTGAAAAAGCAAGGCAAACACCAAACCTGGAGATCTGTTCTGTAAAGGCCTGGCTGTGCTGTGAGCCATAATCACTTTCTTCTGCCAGCAGGCCAACCCATCTCCAATTAAAATGTGCCAATATGTGGAGTATACAGAAAGTAGAAAATGTGAGAGTTTCTGCAAGTCCCAGAAATGTTGACAAGAACTCGTTGCTACTGCCCTGAACATTTTCTTTGGTAGAATATGTGACCTGTTAAAAATATTTTGTTTTCATATTATCAAAAGGCAAAGTGTGTGTGTGTGTGTGTGTGTGTGTGTGTGTGTGTGTGTGTGTGTGTGTGTGTGTGTGTGTGTGTGTGCGTGCGTGCGTGTGTGTGTGTGTGTGTGTGTGTGTGTGTGTGTGTGTGTGTGTGTGTGTGTGTGCATGCGTGCGTCGTGCACGCGTGTGTGTGTTGTCTTGTATCGATAATATATTTTCGACATAAAGATATTTTATACATCTATTCTCATTAAGGCACATCTTTTTTGAATGTTCAAGTACAAGCACAAACTGTTCACATTAGTCAGCATAATATTTATAGCTCATATGATGAAGGCTTCCAGAATCATGATTGCATGTGAGTTGTATAGTGAAGAACAGCATATTCCTGTCCATCCCAAGAAACATTACATTAGGCCATATGTTCTCTCACTGTTACTGTGAATGTACTTCAAAGCACAGAAAAAAATTCTTCAGCCTACACTAAACAATTATTAAAGTATTTTCCACATAAACACTCACACATGCATAAGTTCATGTGCATGCACAGACACGTACACACACACACACACACACACACACACACACACACACACACACACACCAAAAAAAACACACAGATATTTGAAATAAATAAAATTTTGTTTAATATTATTCTTTTAAACAGATTTGAAGTCGGAGTAAATATTCAGTGATTATTTCTGTTGACAAATCCCACCAAAACAATACTGATTAGTTAAATCCTTAAAAAAGAATTTTCAGACTTAAAATTGCCTCATTGTTTGATAAAGTCTCCATTAAGGAAGTATTTGACAACTCTCCATATTCTATAATTTGACTTTTATACACAGCTACCTCGTTCGCATATTTAGTTCATCAGATATGTGTACAGAGACTATTATCACCATGACTTTTCAGAAACTATCTAATAAAACTATGCATTTTAAAAGCTTCTTTCCATAAAAGGATTGATAGAGGGCTTCCTGCCCATATGAATCAGTGTAGATACATCCACATTTTAAACTGCATTAATTTGTATACAGGTTCTTGATGAATGTAATGTTTGTTGGGGGTCAGGGCCAGACAGTTCCTTAGGGGGCAAGTACTAGGCTTTAACAGGGTCAGAATAACTTACACGCCCTACAGACTTTCCTCAGAGACACTACAGTGAAGTCTAAGGCATCTTCCTACTGATAGCCTTACTCCTATAGTAGTTACAAGTCTTGTTAATGAAGCATACATTTCCCATCATGCATTACACTAGTTGCTACTCCAGTAATGCTGGTAACAGCAACTTCATGCCTTTTGTATGGCTCATAGTAGTCAGTTACTAAGTCATCAATAGTGCTTTCCACCAAAAACTGGTCACATAACCATTGGCTGTGTATACTGCTCCATTTACTGTCTCAAAAGATAAGACAAGGCTGAACTTGAAGACTCATAGAGAAGTACTGTGTTTTCTTTTGCCTCTCTTTCCAACATGATGATTTTTAATGTTTGCTAATTAATACAATTGCAAAAAATAACTAGAATAGTCAGTCTTAGACAACATCTAAAAAAAAAAAAAAATTTTGTGATAATTCTGTTCTTTCAATATCTGTATAACTTCTATTTTAACTTTGTATAAACTCTGAACAATTTCTTGGAGCTTTTCTCCCCGGGCCTCTACTGAAAATGGACATGTCTCCAGCTAGACTAGCCCGGTCAACAAATGTAAAATAAAATAAAATAAATAAACATGAAAACAAACACTAGCAAGCATAAAAAATAAATAAATAACAGATACTGGGATGTGAGGTGACTTCTGACCACTAAGACTTGTAACAAAATGTTACCAATTCAGCAACATGGCAGGGGAAAAGCTTACTGCAATCAAAGATTGGAACAAAGCAATTCCAGAGAAGTGAAGCATGAGATATATATGCTGAATAGTGGGTGAGAAAGGTGGACCAAAAATGATTTCCTTGGCTAAAAGTGGGAAAAAACAGAAACAGTTTTACCCATAAATGTACTACAGAGTATCACAGTCAGTAGCATAAATAGGGTGGAGCTAGAGGGCTAACTGCCCCAATTGCAAAGTGTTGGGGGTCATGATCGGCCCATCCTGACCATTCTTTAATGCATTCCAGCTTTTAAAAGCCAGTATTGCATTTGCAGTCAAACCTGAGTGCTGTAGTGATCCCTGTGTGGTCTACATAGTAGAAAGTGTAGCAAGCAATTTACTTTATTTTAAATAATTTTTTGGTACTTACATATTATCACAACCAGATTTTCGCAGTTGTGACTTTCACTTATTTTGGTAGAAACGAGGCCATGAAACAGTGTAAAGTGACATTCAGAGTGTGTATTGCTGGGGAATAATTTTGGATTACCTTCGGGAACAAAAACAGTGGAGAAAGCCCTCTTCCTGCTGTTTGCATGCTTGCATTGTCATGCCTGCTGTCGGTGTGACGGACGGATTGCATTCACTGTGTGGAAGGAATCCTTCAGAGAAGGCAAACACAGACATACTAGTGATGGTTTTAGTGACATTTATTTTTTTAACAATTTGTAAATACAATAATGGTTAAAGTAAGCAAGTGTAGGTTAAACAATTTCTCAGTGTCTGTGTTTTACTCCTCTGAAGAATTTCTTCTGCAGGTTCAAAATGAGACAAACGATACTATGATAGCTGCCATGAAAAGTGTAGCGTGCCTATGTAATGCACGCAAAAAAAACAGAAGGATGGTTTTCTCCACTGTCTCTGTCCCCCTTAGGTAATCTGAAGTTATTCCCCAGCAAAACACACTCTGAGCACCACTTTACAGAAAATGTAAAGTTTTGGGGCACTACTACACATTTACAAAGACAGTTTCAATTGCTTCATGTACTCCTGTCTGTGGTGGTATGCGCATTTCGCAACCATGAAAATCTGGTTGCGATAATACGTAAGTACACATTTTTTAACTAAAACCCGAGAGCTGTAGGGCTCCATGAAGAGTGTAAATTAAAGCAACTGCTTGCTGCAGTGTAGCTAGCAGTTTTATACAGTTCAAAAGTAGAAAAAAAACATTTTTTAAGTAAAACCTGAGCACTATAGAGCCTTGTCCATGTACTGTCTTTCTATAATCACATTAGAGCATTTTTTCTTAACACTGCATTAGAGCTTATACAGGCAACTATACCTTGCAACTCTCTAAATAATGTATACAACATGCACATAATTACAAGGGTGTGTGTCTATGTATATGTGTATCTATATTTAAATCTATATAGATAGAAAGATATAGATATAGACATACATACATCCATATCTTGTTCAGATATATGATGAGCACCTGAAAACAACTTCATTTTATTGTTTTCGGGACCATCAGCTGAAATGATTCATATGTTTTCTTAAATGCGTTGAGGGCAGCAGCATTTGTTAAGTATGTATGCACTTTTAAAAGTCAAGTGGGTTTGGGCCAACATCATAAGACTGCACGTACAAAATGGAGTTTGCTGGCTGCACACTTTTGTACGTTTAAATTATATATTTTTTATTTTATATTTTAGTTAAAATTAATAATAAAAATACAAGTTTGCCAGTCATCAAGTCCTTTAATGTTAAAAGTTTAGCACTTTTGTTCAACTCTTTTAAACAGCACTACACTACAACAAAACTATACTCATTTCCTGTTTCTTATATAACACAGTCTGGCAGCAAAAAAGAACTACATTCAATCAATCAATATCAACTTACAATAAAAAATGTTAATGAATGTCATTGATACTATATATCAACTTACTATAATCACAGTGTGTGTGGATATATATATATATATATATATATATATATATATATATATATATATATATATATGGGTCTACTACCATAGATCAAAATTACACTATTTCGAAATACGATAGTAGTGTCCCACTAACGAACGCGAAAGTGCACTTCAATGAAAGTGCACTTTTGCGAAAGTCAATAGGTCGAATGGGACATTTCCTGCACTGTGGTGCGGTAGTGACAGACCTTAGGGTTAGGGCTTGGGTTAAGGATAATGGATAGCTAGTAGGGCTATCCACTATCCTTAACCCAAGCCCTAACCCTAAGGTCCATGACTACCGCACAACAGTACAGGAAATAGTTCCGTAACTACTGCTGAGTGGAGGAAATACAATTTTCTACACTGTGATGCGGTAGTCATGGACCTTAAGGTTAGGGCTTGGGTTAAGGATAGTGGATAGCCCTACTAGCTATCCACTATCCATAACCCAAGCCCTAACCCTTTGTTTGTTCTAGTGACTTTCACGAAAGTGCACTAGTGGGACACTACTATCATATTTCGAAATAGTGTAATTTCGATCTCCGGTAGTAGATCCAGATATATATATATATATATATGGGTCTACTTGATATGGTCGACATTTCACAATGTAGAAATTCATATTGCCGAGACCATATGATCGACATTTGAAATGTCGATCATACAAGTAGAACATAAAAAACAAAAACAAACAAACTTACCTTAACGCTGCTAGCAGGGGGGGCTCCGCAACCACACACCCCCGAACTTAAATATACCAACTCCAAGATCGCACTACAGTGCGGAAGTGGAAATCTTTCCATTCCACACTGTAGGGAGATGCCGGTTCCCCATGATCGACATTTCAAATGTAGATCATATGGTCTCGGCCATATGAATGTTGACATTGTGAAATGTCGACCATTCGAAGGGGAACCATAATATATATATATATATATATATACACACATAAAGCATTTTCTGAGAATATATAAAACTATCCATGATCACACCCTCCCCTTTTGTCAGGCTACATAATCCTTATAGTTTTATCATTCATTAAGTCATTCAAGAAAGTTCTTTCTTCGTTGGCTAAATCATTCCTGGAAATTAAGGAATTATGATGGCAAATTTTGTTGAATACATCTCATTTTACAGGTATTAGCACAAACGTATATATTAATAGTGCATTGATTATGAAAGCTAATATATTGTGAATCATTTTTAACATTTGTATGGGTTTGTGAAATGTCATCAGTATGTTTAACTAAGGCATTTTATATATATATATATATATATATATATATATATATATATATATATATACCACACTCTCCAAAATCCAGCACTAACCAGCATATGAACACCCAAAATGAGTGTGATACTAATAAATGAAACTTAATAAAAAAAAAAAAAAAAAAGAACTCCAAACAGAAACATGGCTTGGTACTGACATGGATTTAATGTCCGGCTCACATAAAACACAGTACACAATACACAAACCTAAGTTTCGCCCCCTGGCGTCATCAGTGTGTATTGCCAGTAGGGAACAGAGACTTATTTATACCCCTTTCAATCAGCATGAATTAAACACACCATTGCATTAAACAAATACAGTTGTGATGTTTTTAAAAATACCAAAACCATACCCCATATTACAATAAACGTTATAGATACCTTAATGCATATGACTACCTAAATACATTGTTAATTCAACTTGCACACTAACTGACACATTTTAAAGCCTAAATAACATTACCAATGGTCATTTAGACCTGGTTTGAATAATGCTCCTAGATACACTATCCATTTCCTTTCTTTTTCAGTTAGTATGCTATGTTTACTAATCAACGTTAAGTTTTCCCCTACTACCTGATTGATACCCAGAAAAATAAAGTGTGCTCCTGCATACATTTGAGTGTGTTTGTACAGGCACTCTGTACTCTTTTACAATTGATATCGCTGATATGTAACGCTATTCTCTGTTGAAGAGATAAAGAGGTCTGGCCCACATAAACAGCCCCGCATTGGCACACCACCATGTAGATCACCCATTCACTACTGCAAGTGATCAAATGTCTAATATCATATACCTTAGGTGTGTTTATAGACGTGAATGATTTAGTTTTTGAGGTAACTTTACAATGGACACAATGTCCACAATATGTACTGCCCATTATTTTGCTGGCTTTGTTATCTCTAACTTTTTTATAACTCTTCTTAAAGTTAGCTAAACTTTCACCTATGGTCTTCCCTCTCCTATATCCAAAGGAACACCTTGAGTCTATTACTGTGTCCAGAAACCTGTCGGTCTTCAGTATGTGCCAATGTCATTGTACTATGTCTTTTATTTTTAAGCTATTGCTTCTATACTTAGTCATAAACCTAATGACTTGATTCCCTTCCGCTTGTGACCTTTTGACCCCCATTAATAATTGTTCTCTGGTACTGGAGTCCACCATACTTAGGGCTCTATCAACTTGCCTAGCTTTATAACCCCTTGCCAAAAATCTAGACCTCATCTGATTGGCCTGTATCTGAAAATCATCTGATTAACTACATATATGCTTAATTCTTTTGAATTGAGCCTGGGGAATATTGCTTATAATGTGTTGTGGATGGTTGCTATCCGCCCTCAATAATGAGTTCTTGGTAAAAGACTTCCTATATAGGCTGGTATGTACCATGCCATCATTAGCCTTGGTAACCATAACATCAAAATATTCAATATTTTTCTCTTCCAGTTTACCACTGAAAAAAATTCCATATTGATTATGATTCAAAAAATTGACAAACTGTCGCCATCTATCCACAGTGCCCTGCCATGTTACCCAGCAGTCGTCCGGGTACCTTCTCCACATCAATAACTCAGATGTAAATTCCTGTCGTTGATAAATCATTTGTACCTCCATAAACCCCATGAACAGGTCCGGATATATGGTTGCAAAAGTTGCTCCCATAGCTGTACCCTTAATCTGCAGGTACCAGTCTGACCCATATCTAAAAAAGTTATGTTCTAACACCAAACCCAAAAGTTTTAATACAAATTCTTGTTCTTCTTTGGGATAATAATTAGAAGCCTGAAACCAGTATTGAATGGCTGCTATTCCACCATGATGAGGAATGCTCTTGTATAAAGCCAGTACATCTAGTATACCTAGGTATGCATGGTTAGGAATATACAGATCATCCATTAACTGTAAAAACTGGTTCATATCCTTTATCCTAGCTGACAAATAAGTCAATAATGGTTTCAGTTTAGACTCCAAATAAACTGATAGAGGTTCAATCAGTGAGCCTCTACCAGCTACAATGGGTCGTCCTGGTACCGGGGAAGTAGATTTATGGATCTTAGGAACTAAATAAAAGTATTGTGGAGAAGGATCTTCTACTGTCAATTGTTGTTGTAATTCTTTAGTAATAATACCCACCCCTCTAGCTCTTTCCAAAAAATTATCAATTTCTAATTTAAATCCCACTGTCGGGTCTATAAGAAGATGGCAATAAGATGTTACATCAGTCAAATGTCGTTGAATTTCTGTTTCATAGGCCTCTTTGCCCCAAACCACTATGGTGCCACCTTTGTCCACTGTAGTGATGACCAAGCTTTCATTATTACTCAAATTGAGCAGAACTTGTTTTTCTTCCATAGTCATGTTCTCCTTAAAGTGTCGAAACACCTTACCCTGATTCAATTGTAAATCTTGTAGCACTTGTTCCTCAAATAGTTTTACTGTCCCATGGTACGGGGGCTGAAACTCAGATTTCCTAAATACAAATCTATCCTGTGTATCTCTAAACTGAGGTCTATGAGCGTAATAATATTTTAAATTCAATTTCTGACAAAAGGCCTTAACATCTTTCACCACTTCAAAATGAGACACAAAACTATCAGGCACAAAGCTGAGGCCTTTGTTTAACACTCAATATTCCAAATCTGAAAATGCATAATTAGTCAGGTTTACCACTAAATTATTGTCAATGCTCTGGGTATCGATGGTATTATCTACCTGTTGTTGACCATTTTGCTGAACATTTCTTCCATTTCTTGAACCAGTATGTTTCCTGCCCCCTCTCCTAAAGGGCCCCTTACCCTTTCTGGTATTGGGGAGGTCAAAACTGTGGGTTCTTCCCCCTCCAGTTCTGTATCGGTATTTGAATACCCTGAAGATATGTCAGATATACTTGAATTATCAGTACTTCTTCTAGTTAAGATAGATCTTGGTCTTTTCCTATTAGGTCTCACTTGTCCCTTATATTTACCTTCAGTGAATCTTACTGACCTTTTAACTTTCTTCCAGGTATAAGCCAAATTATTGGCATAATCCTTGGAATCTCGCTGACATTTTTTGAGTTTTCTATCTGATAATTCCTTCTCCATTTTTTGTACCTCATTTACATACTGCGTGCATTTTTCTATATACATTTGTTCTTGACTATATTTGACCGTTTCTTCATAGGCTTTATTTAACTTGGCAACCATCTCTGTATGCTGCTCCTCATAATACTCTATTAATAATCTAATGAACATGCTAGAAGCTGTAGACTAAACTTGTCTCCATTTACTAAGAAAATGTTAATTATCAGCCCCAATACCAGGCTCTAAATAGACCCTAAGGCCTCGGGGAGCTATATTAGCTGTAGCATATGCTTTCAACAATTTTGTGTGCCATACATTGGCTCTAACTTTTTTAGTAATATCAGTTAACTGAGTGAATTGTGTCTCCAAATTGGTTCTTTCATGACCTGTTGTTGATGCTTCAGTCTCTCTTCCCACATTAAAAGTTGTCAAATCATCATTATTAGTAGCCAGTGTATCTAAAAAAGTTTTTAAATCTTGAACTTCTGCCATCATTAAATGTAACAATTGTCCTTATGCTTACACCTGAGATAAAACTCAGACAAATATGCACCTATATCCAATCGAACTCCAAATGAAACTTATGAAAATAAATCAACTATAAATGGTATCTTCATTGCTTTATTTATAGACACTGAGACCGCAGCAGTGCATCAGCCAAAAGAAGCTCACTATTTCATTTATAAATATGTATGTAACATCAAATAAACTAGCTTCAATTAACACCAGCTAGCTATAACCTATGTCCTCACTAGTGGGACATCCAAACCTGTATACTAATGTCCAAGCTTCTATTGTACATTCATTAAACATTACCAGGACTTTGAATAGAAGCTAAAATAACTATAAACAAATTAAACAAAATGCTATACAGAAAATTAAACTACCTGGTTACATAAATAATAATAATGTACCATTACCTTTTATTAAGCTTCATCTATTAGTCCCCTATCGATGACCTAAATGCTGTATATTAATACTAGCACACCATAATAAACTTGCTATATAAAGGTGACCAAAAAATCATTCTAAAAATAAAGAATGAGGTAGTTATCATCTAATCTATGAAGGATGAACTACAGAGTACTGTCCAAGAGGTATAAATATTCACCTCTGTTGTGTTTACAAATATAACTGATTATTACAGAACAATAAATGTTCCTTATACACAAGACTATGAACCAGTGTATTGTGCTGATACCTTATATAAGCATACACTTTACTATTATCAAAGAAAAAACTTTTGTATCATGCATGCTTTTAATTAAATAGCCATAATTGCTAATATCTCACATGTGCTTACTCTTTGCTGTTATTAGAAAAAAATATTTATATCAAACCTGCTTTATTGATCATACCTAATACAGTAAAAATGTCTTTACCGCACATGTGTATACTCTTTGCTATTATTAGAAGTGAACATTTATATCAAACCTGCTTTGTTAATCATACAAAATGAAAAAAAATGTCTTTACATATTGTCCATATTGTTGTGAGCATATTTAAAAGTTATTATAAGGACTGATGTTCAAGTAGGCCGCTTCACCACCGTTTTTCTGATGGTATAAAACTTGTATCTTCAATAGTCTTTATCGCCCCCAGCCGATATTCATCTCTGCCGTAGGAAACAAGAATATAAAAATATAAGACCCCTTAAAGTCTTTCCAATTTGAGTGTACTAAGCCAAGCCTGTACTGCTTAAATTTAGTAACCGTAACTGCCCATCAACAACTGTAGCTGATCTTCATCTCTGCCACGAACACTGTATGTATACACATGACTGTAGAAGTGATGTTTGAACTTCATAAATGAAAGCAAAGGTTCATGCCCCAACAAAAAGAAGCACCAATACACTGTCACAGCACCTTATTACACCACTGGCTTGCGACTGCTTAGCCGATCTTCATCTCTGCCTTGAAAACACTCTATAATGATGCCGCATGTGTCACTCTGTAGTAAAACGCAGAAATATAATACACTCTGGCCCAAATATAATGGTGCTCCAAAAAAGCACAAACACAGTACCTGTTTCACCCCTCAAGCCTCTGGATTGCTTGAAAAAGTTCAAACATACAACACTTAAGACTCAAGATGCCACATGAGGCCTCGAATACAAAACAAACAAACTCTGGTCATGAAAATACTGAAGCGTGGAACAGATCTAAGCTTCCCCTTCCATGTATCAAATAAGGTGACCGATACTACCTCCTCTTTCAGACGAATGCACGTCAGTCTCAATGTCCATCACAAAGCAATAGTCCACATATTAGTCCCTCGTCAGGGATTGTTACACCAGCACTCTGTACTCCACATCTTCACAAACAAAAAACAGGTGCTTGATGAAACTTAATAAAAAAAAGAACTCCAAACAGAAACATGGCTTGGTACTGCCATGGATTTAATGTCCGGCTCACATAAAACACAGTACACAATACTTATTTATTAGTATTACACTCATTTTGGGTGTTCATAGGCTGGTTGGTGCTGGATTTTGGAGAGTGTGGTGTGCATTCAGTCCGAGGACATTTCACCTAGCACCTGTTTTTTGTTTGTGAATATATATATATATATATATATATATATATATATATATATATATATATGTATGTATGTATGTATATGGATCTACCTTACAAGCTCGACACTTCACAAGATTGACATTTAAAACGACGAGACCACAACAACAACAATGCACATATATGAAATTCCACATAACCGACATTACAGAATGTCGACTGCACATTAAACCAAGTAAATAACATCTACATGTTAAACACCTTTGCTGATAGTGCTAAATTCAATTTGCAATCATTTTCCGATAATAGTGTCATGTAATGAAAACTGATGCTACAGTTTAAGAAGTTTTAACTGTTTAACTGTTTGAGTTTTAACTGCCATTTGAAATGTGTTTGATGTGTTATAGAGACGTGTCAACCCTAACACTTGAATCTTTCTCCAAATATTTTGCGAGAAATGGAAGAGACAACCCTTGCATTTTCCGTTGGGGATATTTGCCCGAATACTTTTCAAAGCCGCAATTTCAAAGTCGCACAAAACAAATCGCACAGCCACTTGTAGATTCTGTTCTGATAACAGATGGAATACACAATGCCACAGGTAATTGTAGCATTTAAAAGATTTCTTTGATAGAAATGCATACACTAATGGAATGGACTTAATGTGGCTACCGTACTTCACAAAAGCATGCATTGAGTACAGCTGTTTGATGTTTACACCTTTTGGAAAGAAAGTGCCATCCATCATCCAGATGGTAGCACTGCTTAAATCCTGTAGGTTCTGAAATGTACTAAACACTGTAAACTTTGTATCTGTATTGCTATCAAACATTCCCTTACTTAGAAATGCACCATCCTTCAAAGGGAATTTTGTAAAATCTATGCTGTCTATGGTTAACTCCTCGCCTCCTTGACAGGGAATTCTTTTACGGTGAACGCACCCAACTTGTTGAAGGAGAGCTTTTCTACATGGGATATTACAAACATTGTCTAGGGATGTGGAAGCAAGAGCATCCTCTAAAATGAGGGATGGAGTGTCCCTACTAAACTGTGCTTGTGTTTTGACTTCATGGCACACCTTATATCTCTCCACTTCTGCTGGCTCAGCAGTGTGATTGTGAAGTATGGATTTCTGTAGGATGTCACCATTAGGCATTAGTGAAGTTGTCACTCTGCCTCTACACCCTTTAGTGATTTTGTATCTACATCCCCAATATCTCCTATTTTCCCTGCATCTTTCTAGGTAGTAGATATAATTGTCTACTAGGTTCATAGGTTCATAGGTTCATAGGTTCATACTAGGCTATCTGCCCAAGGGCATTTATAAGCCTAGCCCATAGTTATGTGGCTTTCGCCACCCCTTTAGTTTGAATAAAAACTATGCCTATAATTTTGCTGTGCCTCTGTCAAGCAGTGACACTGAAGTAATCCCTGGGGTATATCTGCGATCTCCCATCCATTGGTCAAGATTCCTCTTGAACAAGGCCAGCGAGGTGCTCTGCCTCACATGTACCGGGATTTTGTTCCACAGCATAGGGAGTCTCTGGGTGATGAATCTGTCCCTCCAGCACGTTCTATTTATAACCGTGTCAAGGTTTAAGTCTCCCGCCCTTGTGGTTCTGAGGGATCTAGATTTTTTGAGGTGAAGCATATTCATCAAATCTTGGTTTGACATGGCCTTATATGTCAGGCACAGGTCACCTCTGAGCAAGCGGTATGAGACTGAATAGAGCTGGAGTTCTTTCAGTCGGGCAGCATAAGACATATTTTGAGACCCTTTATCCTTTTGGTGAGGAACTTTTGGGGCCTTTCAAGCTGCAGCAGGTGTCTGGTCAGATACATTCCGAACGGGGCATTGTACTCAATCATAGGTCTAATAAGTGATGAGTACAGGGGGACGATGACCTCCCTTGATCTAGATGTGAATCCCTTCATGATCAGGTGGGCGATATAGAAGGTTTTCCTAACTACTTTAGCAACATGAGTGTCAAACGAAGGCTACTGTCAACCTGGGTCCCCAGATCCCTGATGACTTTTTCTGTGCTCAGTGGATTGCCACCTATATGGTAGCTAGGGGTAACCTTGTTTTTCCCGAAGTGTATGACTATGCATTTTTTGGCGTTTAACTTCAGGCCATGGCTCTGGCACCAGTTATCCGTTTCTGTGAGGCCCTTCTGGAGGATATCTGTGTCAGATGTGTTTTCGACTATGGCGCCCAGTTTGCAGTCATCTGCAAACTTTGTCAGCCATAACCCTCCTGTGTTTGCTTGTACTTCAGAAAAGTAGATGCCGAACAAGAGTGGACCCAGGACTGAGCCCTGTGGGACACCACTTGTGACAGGCTTTGAGTCTGACATGGCTCCAGCAACTCTGACCCTGTGGGTTCTGTCACTTAGCCAGTTTGCAACCCATCTTGTGATGTATGGGTTTACATTCAAGCTGATGAGTTTTTCGATGATACCTGAGTGGGGTATTGTGTCAAAGACCTTTGCCAGGTCGAGGTAGGCTGTATGGACTGCCTTTCCCTCATCAATGGCCTTGGTGACTGTCTCGAAAAAGTCAACCAAGTTTAAGAGGCAGGATCTGCCTTTGACAAAGCCAAACTGGGCTGGATCCAAAGTCTGCAAGTTCCCTATGTCTTTATTTATGAGTTCCATTATGATCCTCTCCATGGCTTTGCAGATAAGGCTTGTCAAGCTAATGGGGCGGTAATTTCCAGGGTCTGTGGAGGCACCGCCCTTATGAAGTGGGACCACAGTCGCCGTGCGCCACTCCTTGGGTACGTATCCTGAGGTGAGGCTAAGATTAAACAGCTGTCCTAACTGTGGGTTTAATTCCTCGTTGAGTTCATGAAGCACACAGCCGGGGACACCATCCGGTCCCATGGATGCTGTGTTTTTTGCCTTAGTGAGGCAGTTTTCACCTGGGCGTTGGAGATGTTTGGGGGCTACAATCCTCTGGAATAGATATCTCTCCTTTTGGGGAGGGGAGAAGTTTGCACTGAACCTGTCAGCCAGTATGTTGGCAATGTGTGTAGGTTCAGTAATTTTCACATCATTTTGAACTAATTCTGAGCATATCTGGGAGTTTCCTCCTAGGTTTCTAACATAGCTAAAGAAGGCCTTATGATTGTCTTTAGAGTCCTTGGCGATTTTTCTCTCAAAATTTGCCTTGGATGATTTTATGAGAGCTCTTAGTTTTTACTTATAATGATCAAAGGTGTCTTACCTTTCAAGGATTTTGCTCTATCTTGTAGTAGCTTCCTCCTTTTGTTGTAGAGCTTGTTTATGGCTGGGGTCCACCAGACTGGACGCTTGCCTTTGGTACAAAGAGTCTTAGTTTTGTTTGGGATTGCCTGATCCATGCAGTCCTGTAGGTGCTGGTAGAAGGCATTTGTAAGTGATTCAGCAGTTTGAGTAATGTTTACCACTGGCTCAGGGGCCTTAAAGGAGACCACACTAGTTTTTAGAAGTGTGAAGTCGGCTTTTGAAAAGTTTTTCACTGTGGTCTTTTTTGTTTCAGGTGGGGGCAGGATGAGGACCTCCAGCGAGATTAGTTTATGATCTGATCTCACCAGTGAGGGGTATACTTCCGGTGTTGAACATTTTGATCCCATGTTCGTGATGATGAGATCAAGTATGTTTTCTCCTCTTGTGGGGATGGTGACTAGTTGTTCCATGGCATTTGAGTTTATGAACTCCAGGAATCTTTGGGTTAGAGTGTTCGGGCTTGAGTAGTGTTCCCAGTCCATATTAGGGTAGTTGAAGTCACCTAGTATGATGGTGTTTGGAGATACATTTATCCTCCAATGTTTTCAGGAAGGCCATGTGAGGTTCCTGAGTTTGAGAGGGTGGCCTGTAACATGCTACAAATTGCAGAGCAGTCTTGCCTATGGTTAATTGCACCTGGATGGTCTCCGATGCATCGTGCGTTGCCACCAACCTTGAGGTGTGGGTGTCCTTTATGAATATGGACACCCCCCCCCTCCTTTCTTGGTGTTGTCCGGATTTTGGGGCCGGAATGCATGATATGAGGTGAAACCTGTTAGTGCTGGGGTGCTCTCAGGAGCCTTGAACCAGGTTTCTGTCACAGCACAGACATCGATGTTCTCCATACTGAGAAGGGCCTCGAGTGCATGCATCTTGAGGTTGAGACTTCAGGCATTGAGCAGCATTACCCTTAATTTTTTTCCTTTTTGGTGTTCTAGGGTGGTAGGTTTAGAATTTGAGCCTTGCCTAAAAAAGGCACTATGGGGGTGGCAAGAGCCTTTGCCAATATCCGGAAGCCCAGGGTGACAGGTGCAAGCCGTCCCTTGGCAGCGTGGCTTGTCCAGCATGTCATCCCAGGCAGACAGACATTGGATCCCCTTTGAATGACACCAGAATTTAAGCCAATTATTAAAGCTGATCATCTTATCATTGTATTGTGGCATCATTCTAGGTGAAGGTAGGATACTGCTCAAGGTCAGGGTCATACCTGCCTGGGCTACATAATCAGAGAGCTCCTCGATGTCCCTTTTCATGTAGTCCAAGGAGGTACGTCTCAGGTCGTTGACACCAGCGTGGACAATGACTGAGTCGCTTGTACCTGCTGTTGAGAGACCTGAGTGCTTGCGTTATGTGGCGGATTCTAGCGCCCGACAGGCAGCTTACTGTGACCTTCTCCTTGCTCAGTCTGGTGAGCGGGACGTCAGTGTGTCTGACTATGGAATCACCAATGACAAGTGTGTCTGGCATTTTGTTTGGCCTTAAGGGCTGTGACTGTTTGACACTCTGACTGTGTGGTCTATGTGTTGCATGTGCTGGGTCATGAGGTGGTAGTTGTTTGGGTGTCTGCTTTGGTGGCCTCTGCTGTTTTGGTAAATTTTTGATCAGAGCCTCCGAGTATGTCTTTGTGTGAGTATGTGTATGATTTGAAGTTGTGATGGTACCATGTGTGACTGGGTATGTATTGTGTGTGGTTACCTTCTCCTCCTGTCTGGTCTTGCCAGTCCTATGTTGAGAGAGCTCAGCCTCCAGTTTGGCCGTATAGTTGCATCTCTCGCATGTATTTGTGTTTTGTGGGAGAAGGAGAGGATTGTCTGTGTACATGAGGCAATTGTAACATTGCCTCAATATTCCCAGGTTCACCAGTTGAGCTGGAGAGGACACTAGCAACTGATCCCTCGACATACTAGAAGTAGTAGATAAAGAGACTTTCAAAGGACTCCGGGGGAAGTGGGTTTTAGGCTGGTGGGGTACTATCTATAATAAGAGTGCTTTATCAAGGTGCAAGTACTGTAGGAGTAAGTGCTAGGCTTTACAGATAGAGAACAGTCTACTTGAGAATCAAGTAGAGATGAACTTTTCAGTTATAGGATATGCTGGTTAGATCAGCAGTACAGGTCGAGGAAGGTAGTTCTAAGGGAAAATTTGAAGAGTGGAATTTAGATGGCCCGAATAGTTTAAACTTGTTTAACCGCCGCTGCTCTTGTGTGCAACAGTGGCAACTCCGTGCTAAATCGCGCTAACGCGCGTTTAGCGTGTTTTATAGCAGGGGGCTGAAGGGAGCTAGGAATTGGCCCAAAACAACCAATGGACTACTAGTTTCTGGCTGAAACTTCACCAAATCGGACAAAAAGGCCGCTCAGTGCCTACCAGTAGATCTTTTCCTTTTTGGGATTTAATAGTGCTATACGCACTACGAATTGTACCTGGTGATTCCATTATATTACTGCTCTACCGTAAATGGTGCATAGCACAACAGTAGTATGTACTGCCGTTATTTTATACTTTGGAATGGCTCGTATATGTCGTAGATTTGAATTGTCGGTTATGTGGAGTTTCGTATATGTGGATTGTCGTCGTTGTGGTCTCGTCGTTCTAAATGTCGATTTTGTGAAGTGTCAAGCTTGTAAGGTAGATCCACATATATATATATATATATATATATATATATATATATATATGTATATATATATATATATATATATATATATATATATATATATATATATATATATATATATGCACACACGTGCATTTATTTTTTAGAGAACTTGGTGACTGGCAAGTATGCATTTTTAATATTTTTTTAATTTTGTTTCACACTGATTTTGGAGTTTGCTCCTGATTATTTTAAAATAATAAATGGGAACTAACTCAAAATTCAGAGTTGCCAAAGAAAACAGTTGTACTGGTTCAGACCTCTTTAGTAGTATTTATACCACCTATTAGTAACTTTTTGTTAAATGGTTTAAACTGACTTTGCTTCATTTTGAGCTGTGCACATTACCGAAATGTATAGATTTGTACTACAGGAATGTAATAGTAACAAACTGTCTCTTAAAAGCAATTAACTGTCTGTGCCTATTGTTTAATGCAACCAGTTTGTACCAGTAGAGATAGCAATTGTAGGTTAGTCCACAGCCCTTTCTTAAAAAAGAAATGGCTTATCTTTCATGAATATTTATTTATTTGACTGAGTAAATACAACTCTAAACATTTCTGCATTTTTATTTTATTAAGTGTATAAACGGCTTTACATATGCTAAGTCTTCCCACCCTCGACCCATGTAAATTGTATTGCCTCGTCTTTCCATTAACATACTGTATATTGTCAAACTCTTTAAACCCCCATCTCACTCTGAAAAACACACACACACACACACACACACACACACACACACACGCACACACGCACACATGCCCACACGCACACACGCACACACGCACACACACCCTGTATAACTGTTTGCCCATCTATCTACTATAAATTGTAGTAAATGCTTGCTACATTTCTAGCAAGGAGTTTGCTACAGTTTAAAAGAAACAAGTTTTTTTTCTTTTTTTTAAGTTGTCCAAGTATCTTTTGTGGGATTTTTTTTGGGCTGCTGAAGAGCTGGGAGAGTGTGGATCAGGTTCTGTAGGAAGCCAACTGGCATTTACTGCAGCTTTGTAGAAGTCCCTTTTTCCCCTTCACTTGAAGAATTGATGGGGTTGGGCACTAGTTATAGTTCTTCAAACAGGCACATAAAAAATTCTAGGTGGGAAGCAGAAACATAAGGCTAAAAATGGTTAGACTAGATTACAGTTTATTTTGGGGGGCAGTGTATTATAGAAAGCTTAACAAACCTTTTTTTTCATGTTCTCACTACAGTCACATGGGTTTCATTAAGGCATTCTTACTTCTTCCCAACTGAAAAAAAAAATATTCCTGCATGTAATCCTTACTGATGCCCTTGTGGCATAGTATATTGCTAGAAAAGATCTGCTTATATTAATCCACTTACCTAGCTTAAAAAATAATTAAATAAATAAACATAAACTTTCAGAAGCAGCTTTAAGTGGGGTGAAGTACGAGCAATGCAGTTTCCAAGGAAGGGCCTGAGATTATTACTATTATCTGTGTGGAACATTCTGGGAGAATTCAGTAGTTTAATGTGGTTTTGTGGAAACACGTGGACTGTAACAAGTTATGAGAATTAACTGGTAAGGAACTCCAACCACTCAGAGCAAACGCAGGAGATGATTGGAAGCTTGTGAAGGAATAAAGGGGTAATATGAGATCAGAATGAATAATGGAGGTTAGAAATTGTCCATGTTCTTTCTGGGCCCAAATCTACTAACACACATTAAATGCAGCCCCACTCTGTCATTTGTCCAATACTTCTTGTCATCTGAGGGCATTGGGCATGGGAAGCAATTTCTGGGAAGTATAACCAGGCAATTTTTAGGCTCAACATGGTGGAGAACAAAAAAAAAACTTTAATATCAACACAATGCTGGTAATGTAAGAGCAAACATTCAGAGAGTGGCATAAGTGAATGCAATCACAAGTAGAAATGGCACAAGAATTCAGTCAGTAAAGTAAGGAAGAAGAATACCTGCAGATTGTCATATCATTGTGTAGTTTAATGTTTTTAATGAGAAAATTATATAGAAAGGACAAAACATTAGAAGTATGTACAATTGCTGAGCTAAGGGATGTGAAGGACAGTAAGCCTGGAGTCAAATTAGGGGAAGAGGGGGAATGAGGGAGGCAGGAAACAGAGAAAAATAAAAAAAAAGTATGGGGGCAGGGGGTCGTGTGGAGCTACCCCCTACACAGGTTAAGTAGATGCAGGCAGAACTACGGGAGTCTGGGGACATATTTACAGGTAAGAAATGCTGCACCCACCTGATAAAGCACCACACAGACAGAGGTCCATGTAATAGGCCTCTTGTAGTGTGCCTGAGTGAGATAAGCAAACTCTAACAGAGAAACTACAGTAGATATTGGATCTTGGGGCAACCCAGGAGTCCAATAGTTTACTGCTGCTTTAATATGTCTTATGACAAAATCAAAAATGAAAACCAAAAAACACAAAACAAATTTCTAAAAAACGGCATTGAGGAACACAATAAGAGCCGGCAAAATCAGCGAAGAACGTTTAATAATTTGATAGTAAGCGCTTTCGATGTAAGCAAATGCCTCACCTTCCTCAGACTAAGATGAAAACGTTACCAATTAACATCAGTTATATAATAAAGCAGACAATCAATTAAACAATTAAACAAATATACAATTAGATCCAAGAAACACCGTCCCTTCTTAAAATAGAACTGCAACCTATGCATATTTTTATGAATGAATGTTCATGACATAGTTACCTGTTAAAAAAATACATATATAAAATTATTATTCAACGATCACGAGCTGATATGTTTTATGCTTATAAAAATAATGCAATGAATTAAAGTAAAAATAAAAATAAAAACTATATGTATATTATATAAATACTAAATCTGATGAGCGTGTAAGCAAATGGTCAAGATAATGGCAACATATAAGAATAAATAAACATATTGGTTTAATTTTAATACATAGAAATAGAATAAATTCCTGATACCAAATCTGAAATAATCTTAAATTCAGTAACCCAGCAAATGGAGGAAGATGTTGGGTGGTAGATAGAGAGATGCAAGCTGAGAGGCCCCACTAAAGTGGTTCAAACTGGGCTCCACATTTGTTAAGGATGGCCCTGGTTGGTGTATTGGGGTGGGCATTCTACTTCCCTGGAAGTATAGGAACACAGAGTTTACTCTTTTGGTCTGTTCATTTGCTACATGGCAGCACCTGCAAAGGTTTTTGGCTACACTCACTGCTCACTTTTGACACTGTCTCCTCCTTCCATCCCATACCTTCCATTTATTTAGCTCCTTCCAGCTCCCTTTTCTGCTAACTCATGTCCAGTCAATTTCATTCTTCCTCAGTTACTATGTTCTCCATTTCTAGATGCCTCATGTTTTTTCTACCTACCAGATCTGTCTTTTAGCCAGACAACAATAAAGCTGTCATTGGGGTCTAGACTTCACCTTCATGCAGTATACAATAAGTCCTATTTAGTATTCAAAACTGTGCATACTGATTGGACAGACCAATCATTGTGCGAGTTGTAAATTGACCGTTCCCCTCAGGAAAATGTCTGGTCCACAGAAATTTCTGTCTTGGCAACAGAAGTTGATGTATCCTCATCTCCATGCCACAGAGAAAACAAACCAAATGGGCAGTTCTAACTATTGAAATAAATAGTTATAGCTGCCCAGCTTTAACTCCACAAACTGGAGAAAACAAACTGAAGTCCAAGCAGCTGTAACTACAAAGAAATTGTTACACCTGCCTTGAGCTCTTCTCTGTGAACTGAAGGAAATGTTATAAATTATGCAGAAGGGTGGAACCATCATGTTTCCAGCAACCAACCACCAAAAAAAAACTTTCCTGCACTATTATACTAAACAACAACTTCTAAATTAACAAGCATTTTCTAAAAAAATTATGAAAATCTAATGCCAGGCTTTATTGATTTACTGTAATCCTCGGTGATTTAGCAGCATATCAAAAACTTTTAATAGGGATAGGACAACATGGGAGGCAAAATCAGGGACAGTTTAGAGCTATAATTCATTTTAGATCATGGGGTGGTTCAATTCAATGTACTGTGCAGTATGCTCAAAGTATATCTTATATGCCCCAGACTGCCAGAAGATCGCAGAAGAACACTAAACTCCTTTTGTACATTGACGCAATTTAGAAAAGTGAGATATTTTTCCCTTAACTAATGCCATTGTATAGCAGCAATAATCCACTCCTGAGTGTGGATAACACAATTTACCCTCATTTGGCTTTGTTTAATCACACCACCGATGGGTAAATCCTGCATTATCCAGTCTTATGAATTATTGCTTAATTAACTATTTACAGCCTCTGTCTTAACCTCTGGCCTCTTTGCAACTCCAGTAACAGGGATTCCTTCTTTACTTGTTCAGTTAGTCACATTTTAGAATAGCTCTGATTAAAGAACATTTAACAAGACACAGTTACTCCAATATTTTGAAATTCATAAAAATGATACACCAACGAACTTGTAAATAACAAACACCACCAGGACCCCAGTAGACAGGAATAGGAAGGCAGACTGAAGACTCTTATCTGAAATTTATTAACAGTTAAGCGCCAGTTGTGAGTAACTTAAGTCCTACACAGTTTCTGATGTTAAAAGAATTAATGCAAGATAAAAACATCAGAGTAATGAACCCTGATAAGGGAGGGGGGACTGTAATCATGAATAGAACAGATTATTTAAACAAAATGTAGATGTATCTATATGATGCTATGAAGAAACCTCCCTGAATTACATTAATGTAGCATACAATAAAATGCATTTTTTTCTTCAGGATATGGTGGAACAAGGTCAAATATCAGAAGATGTCAGCTGCCTGTCAGGCACCAGGATCCGCCACATAATGCACGCACTCAGGTCCCTCAACAACAGGTATGAATATGACTCTGTCATTGTACATGAGGGTGTGAATGACCTGAGGCATACTTCCCTGGACTACATGAAAAGAGACATGGAGGAGCTCTTGGATTATGTAGCCCAAGCGGGTATGACCCCAGCCCTGAGCAGCATCCTACCATCACCCAGAATTATACCACAGTACAAGGAGAAAATGATTGATTTCAACAACTGGCTAAGTTTCTGGTGTCATTCTAAGGGGATCCAGTATCTGTCTGCCTGGGATGACATGATTGACAGACCCAATGCTTTGCCAGAGATGGCCTGCATCTGTCACCCCTAGGCTTCCAGATACTGACCAAGGCTCTTGCCAGCCCTATAGTGCCTTTTTAGGTTGTGTTCCAAAGACCAAATTACCACCATAATAGTTACAAACAAATGCAATCTGAGGGTCATGCTGCTCAATGCTAGAAGTCTAAATCTCAAAATGCACTCGCTCAAAGCATTCCTTAAAATGGAGAACATTGACATTTGTGCTGTAACAGAGACCTGGTTCAAGGCAGCAGAAAGCACCCCTGCACTACTAGGCTATAACCCCTTCCACACCTTTCAGTCCCAGAACTTGGACAGAAGCTCCAAAGGCGGTGGTGTTTCCATATTCATAAAGGATACTCACACTTCCAGACTGGTAGCCCAACATAAGGCATCTGAGATACTTCAGGTGCAGCTAACATTGGGTAAGACAGAGATTCAGGTCATAGTCTTCTATAAGTCCCCAATCATGTCCCAAGACTCACACTCCACGTTCCTAAGCACCCTGGAGAATATTAGGGTCCAACCTAACACTCTCATACTGGGCGACTTCAACTACCCCTCCATTAACTGGGAAAACTACTCATGTACCAATACACCTGCCCAATGCTTCCTGAAATTCATTAATTCCAATGCCCTGGACCAGCTCATTCTTACCCCCACTAGAGGTAGCAACATCCTTGACCTGGTCATTGCTAACATAAGCGACCATTGCTCTACACCAGTAGCCAACTCCTCCCTGGTTAGATCCGACCACAAACTAATTACCTTGGAAATCCACATCCCTCCCACCCTCCACAAAGGTAACCACCATGAAAAACTTCTCCAAAGCTAACTTTGGGCTCCTAAAAACAGAGGTGCCTAACTTCACAGCATCCATGCAAATGGAGAATAGTTGCATGACTGCCAAATCATACACCAATGCACTGTATGAACACGTACACAAATGCATGGATCTTGCTGTACCCAATAGAACCAAGATGCTCTCCGCAAAAAAAAATGGAAGTCAATCTGGTGGTCCCCTGCCATAAGTAAACTCTACAACAGAAGGAGGAAACTGATGTGGAATAAGGTAAAGTCCCAAGACTGGAAAAACTCCCTTATCAGCCTCAACAAAAGGTTGAGATCCCTCGTCAAATCCTCTAAAGCTAGCTATGACAGCAAAATTGCAGCACATACTAAAGATAACCACAAGGCCTTCTATAGTTATGGAAAGAATCTCCACGACAATACCCAGATTTGCTCTGAGCTACTGCACAATGGTACCTCTTATACCGAGCCAACAGATATTGCCAATATACTAGCCGACAGATTCAGTGCCGACTTTACCCCCCCCCCAAAAGGACCAATCACAATAGCAGTAGATTGCCAGGCATGCAGTATTACTGCTGCACAGGTTAAAACAGCACTGCCCAAGGCCAAGAATACAGCTTCTATGGGACATGACAATATCCCTGGCTGTGTTCAACATGAATTACAGAGTGAACTGGCACCTCACCTGTGTGCCCTGTTCAGTCACATTCTCACCTCAGGCTTTGTCCCTATCAAATGGCACACTGCTACTGTCATCCCTCTCCACAAAGGAGGAGTGACTACAGACCCTGGGAACTATCACCCCCATTAGCCTGAGGAGTCTGATATGCAAGGCTATGGAACGCATCATCATGGACCTAATAAACAAGGATATAGAGAATCTCCTAACTCTGTATCCTGCACAGTTTGGTTTTGTGAAGGGTAGATCATGCCTGCTCAACTTGGTTGACTTCTTTGAGTCAGTCACCAGAGCTGTGGATGAAGGCAAGGTGGTTCATACAGCCTACCTTGATCTGGCCAAGGCCTTTGATACCATTCCCCACTCAGGAATCATAGAAAAGCTCACTAAGTTAGGCATCAACCCCTGTATCACTAGGTGGGTTGCAAACTGGCTCACAGAACCCACAGTGTTAAAGTAGCTGACTCCAAGTCAGACTACTGACCAGTCATGAGTGGGGTCCCATAAGGTTTGGTCCTTTGTCCTCTCCTGTTTGGTATCTACTTCTCTGAAGTTTAGGCCAACACGAAGGGACTCTGGCTGACAAAGTTCACAGACGATTGCAAGTTGGGAGATATTATTAACTCAACAAAAGAAAAACGAACTGGGCAGCATAGCAATTTAATCACAAAGAACAAAGCTTTCAGGTTAAAAACCCTTCATCAATATTAACTCAATAGCCTACTACAAGCAATTTATATAAACCACAATTAAATCACAGCCAATAAAATTCATCAATGTGTTCTTAAAGAAATACTACATTATTAAAAAAAAACATAAAATCGTTACATAGACACTAGTACATATTAAAACAGTTACATAACTGTATACATACTACCATGTATAAAAAAACAATACATGGCAATAAATATTTGCATAATAAAAGCATGCATGCTCCCCATGTCTTTAGGCCAATAATAAAATCTCAAATGAAATGTCTGAGTTAACTGAATAGTGATGTAAACCTTTTTCAACAACAGGTGGATGAAATGACAAAACTATTTTAAGATAGAGGTTATGATACCAACATGATTTCATTTTATTATAATGAAATAGTTGGGTTACGGGATGGCAATACTAGCCCATATTTTAGGGATAGAAGAAATATCACTGATATAACATCCACTCCCCCTGCTACCCGGGTCTCCCTGAAAACACCGAATGCTGACAACGCCGACAACGAGATAACCGACACCGGCAGATCGACAATGGAGATGAGCAATGAGTGAAAATCCCGACGCTGAGAACACCGACATGTTAAGGTAAGTGTGTGATAGTGACAAACGTTAGGGTCAGGGTGCGGGTAAGGTAAGTGTGCGATAGTGGCAGACTTTAAAGTTAGGGGCGGGTTAAATGAGTTAGGGTTAGGGTATGGGTAAGGTAAGTGCGATAGTGACATACTTTAGGGTTAGGGGCGGGTTAAGTGAGTTAGGGTTAGGACACGGGTTAGGTGAGTGTGCGATAGTGACGGACCTTAGGGTTAGGGTTTGGGTTAAGGTTAGTGCATAGATAGTTGTATATGTACGGTTTAGTGTAGGTTTGTAAGGTTTTTGGTGTGCTTGTGTTGTGTATGTGTTTTACGGAAAAGGTATTTGTTTTATTTTGTTGCTTGTTGGGACTGTGGTTTGTCGGGCATGTGAAGTTTTGTGTTCTTGAACTTTCGGTTTTGTGGTGTCGGTTATCTCGTTGTTGGTGTTTTTGCGTGTCGGTGTTTTCAGGTAGACGCTGCTACCCATACGCAACTTCCATATGTAACAACATATAATAGAACTACTTCACAAATACAAAAAATTATTTCTGATAACTGGCCCATATTACAAGCTTTACCAGACTTAAGGAGATTTATTGACTCTACACTTAGGTTTGCGTATAGAAACAGTATAAATCTCAAGCAACTATGCTATAAAGACATGAAGGAGAACATGAATCTGACTAAAGCAAATAAATATGGCACCTTCCCATGTTATAATTGTTGTTGTTGGATTTATATTGATAAAGATGTGAATTACTTTTATACACCAACTGGAAAAAGATTTGAATTTAGATGTACTGCAACTTGCAATAGTACTAATATTGTATACTTGGCTACATGTAAAAAATGCAGGTGTTTCTATGTGGGTAAGTCAAATAGAAGACTTAAAGACAGAATAATTGAACACAACTCTGACATTAGACGGAAGGTCCTGACAAATGCCTTAGCTAAACATATATATGAGACTAACTTGGAGCATGGTTTTATGTTTAAGGTTATTGGTACTGTAACTGAGGGCAATAGATGGGGAGATATGAATACTAACCTAGAGTTGAGTGAATATAAATGGATACTTCTCCTATCTGCAGATAAATTACCTGGTTTAAATCAAATTATATCATTGAAACCTGTTTGAAAACAAAGACAGAATTGTTTACATTAATTTTTATGTAACTGTTTTATTATGTACTAGTGTCTATGTAATGATTTTGTTTTTTTTTTTAATAATGTAGTATTTCTTTAAGAACACATTGATGAATTTTATTGGCTGTGAATTGTGGTTTATATAAATTGTTTGTAGTAGGATATTGAGTTAATACTGATGAAGGGTTTTTAACCTGAAAGCTTTGTTCTTTGTGATTAAATTAGTTTCTCTTTTGTTGTGCTTTTGTTCGAGCTGTGTTTTACTTAAATCTGTGATTGATTTGACAGTTATTATTAACTCCCCAAGTGATGTTGACATCCTACAGAAAGGCCTCACTGAGACCAACGACTGGTGTCAGAGCCATGGCCTTAAGCTCATTGCCAAAAAATGTCATCATTCCCCTTGGGAAAACCCAATTCCCTTGAATTACCACATCACTGAACACAGAAGGCATTATAAGAGATCTGGGAATACATGTTGATAGCAACCCCTTTTTTGACCACCACATTGCCACTGTGGTCAGAAAGTCCTTCTATGTGGCACATCTCATAACTAAGGGTTTTGCATCCAGGAAGAAAGAGGTCATTGTCTCCCTCTACTCTTCCCTCATTAGGTCAATCATTGAGTACAATGCCCTGTTTGGCATGTACCTCACTAGATACCTGCAACAACTGGTGAGGCCACAAAATTACCTCACAAAGAGGATCCTAGGCTTTAGACACTTGACCTATATGGACAGACAAAAAAAACTCCGACTATTCTCTGTCTCATATCACCTACTCAGAGGCGATCTCTGCTTGACTTACAAATCCATGTCTGATCCAGCTCTGTTAGAAATGCTACATCTAAAGAAATCCCAATCCCTCCACACTACATGCTCCAGAGACCTTAACCTCATTCCCACAATCAACAGAACGTGCTGGAGGGACAGGTTCATAAGCCAGAGACTGCCCATGCTATGGAATAGACTTCCCATACATGTCAAGCAGAGCACCTCACTAGCCCTCTTCAAGAGAAATCTTGATGAGTGGATGGGAAATAGAAAATTCACCCCGGGGAATCATGCCAATGGCTCTACTCGACAGAGGCACTAGGAACTAAGGTCGGGTGGCACGATGCCAGGGTACTCTTATGGGCTAGGTTTGTAAAGGCTCCAGGGCCATTAGCCTAGTACACACCTATGAACCTATGAACCTATGTGTTTGTTTTTTTGAATATTAAATATCCTATTGTTCCCTCAATATTTGGTATCCTGAAAATACATAAAAGTCTGACTGCCCCCCCCCCCCCCCATGAGACCGATAGTGAATGCAAGAACTTCTATTACACATCCCTTATCTAAATACATATACGTGAAGCTGAAGGATTTATTAAATGAATATAAACATCTTAGTTGGGATTTATGGGATTTTTTGTCAACATTAAGAGATGTGAAATATACATGAAATTTGGCCTTCTTGACAGTGGATGTTGTATATTTGTTTAAGGTAATACCACATGCTCAGAGTATGGAAATGTTTCACAATATTTTTAGTTGAAGCAGATGTTGTTGACAATAAGGAAATTAATGTGTTGGATACTTTTTTAGAAATTGTGCTGCAATACAACTCTGTGCATATAGATGGCCAGTATTACCAGCAGAGGAAAGGTGTGGCTATGGGAGCTTGCTGCTGCGCTCCCATATTCACTAACATTGTGATGCTGCAATGGGAAAAGAAATATGTATTCAATGTGTTTAAACCTGTTCCATGGCAGCTATATGTACATTTTTGGATCACATCTTTACAGCTTGGGAAGCTATTGAGTTGGAAGTGCAATGATTTGTGGATTATTTAAATTCTACATCTTTTTCTGAAATTTCACTTACGTGTATGACTTTAATAGCATCAGTTATTTAGATGTATTAATAAGTAAGGATGTAGCCAAACAAGCTATTATGAGTGGTATTTATAGAAAGCCCACTTATTTGAATGGTTTATTACATTACACTAGTAGTCATCCGCATCACCAAAAAAGGGGAATTGTCAAAGGACAATTTGTTAGGTTAACAAGAATGGTATCAGAAGATATGACATTTGAATTGGAGCAAAAAAGTTGTCAGAAATGTTCTGAGCTAGAGTGTACCCAGGACAATTTATGGGTGATATCTATTCAGAAGTAATGAGGAAAAGACAGAGTGAGGAGTTAACACCAATCCTTACAGCAAGGGAAGTTCAAACCTCTGTGGATACACGATTGCACCCTATGGGTGAATATATGTTTTCATTTATTACTTTCACAGTGGAACATGAATTTATATATCGGACTTTAGAGAAGAATTGGAAAGTGTTCCAGTGTTTTGATAGTTTAATGGACCTTTTTGGAGAAAAAACAAAAACAGTTTATAAAAAGGGTAGATCCTTAAAATATTTATTGGAAAATGATTTTCAGTCAAATGTACGAGCTAATAAGAGGTTAGGCACATTCAGACGTGGATGTTGTAACCAGTGTAAATATATATTGCAGACAAACAAGGTTAAAGTCAGTAATCAGTTTATATGTTCCTCCTTTCATTGTACATGTAATTCCATAGGAGTCATATATTTAGCAAAGTGCAAGGAATGTGACAGTTTCTATGAAGAGAAAACCCAGTCTAAACTTAGAGAGCATATTTATGAACACATATTAGCAGATTAATAATTCATTTTAAAAGCACTTGGAAAAATACCCTGAACATATTTTATTTTTTATTTTTTGGCATGGATACAGTGGTTAAAAAATTGGAAGGTGGGCTTTGGGTTGATTTAATAGAATGCAAAGAAACTTTGTGGCAACTTAAATTAAATTCATGTGAGCCACCAAATCCCAATGAGCAGATTTCATTAGTTAGCATTTTAAGACTTCTGCCTTATAAAGTGTAAAAAAATGACAATAGTTTTGTCATTAATATCATGTTGTATTATATATATATAGAGAGAGAATTTTTTTTTCTTGCAAGTTATACTGTATATTTTTAAAGGTGTTTAAATAGGTTTTTTTTCTGTGCTGTCCTGGTTGAATTAATTGTGGTATTGTATTGGTGAAAAATATCATGTGATTTTTAAGGAATGGGACAAAAGAGGTGTGGGTGAATTGTATAACTAATTCTGAAGAAGTCTGTGAATTAGCTGGATGAAAGCTTTTACTCTGTAATAAAGTACCATTTGGAAGCTACAGTGTTTTCTATGACTCTGGTTTTGTAACTGGAGTTTGTTTCAAGTTCTGAGTTTATTTTATGGTCTGAAATGACCTACTGATCACACATTATGTTGCAGCCTTCATGTCATTCAGGTTGTTCGTAGGGTAAGGATTTTTTATCTAGGTTCTCAAAGATAAACACATCCTCAGACTTAATAGTTAAATCACTGACACTCCACTCCAGATTGTTGGTGACCCCTTCCACTTAGCTACTTACTGAATTGCCTTTGCATATGGCAACTGGTGAAGTATCAGTGGGTTCTACAACATTTCTGTGATTGTTTTCCTAGGTGCTGCTTCTGTCTCCTTCATCTTTGTGAGTATTTGAACCACAACATTTACACTTGGGTCAAGGGGATTTTTTGTAGAGTTCATGCTGCTGTGATCTTGCTTGAAAGGTAGCTATCTGTGCTTTGCAACATGTGGTTAACTTCTTTATAAAGCACCAGTAGCACTTGCTATTCAGTGCTTTCTCCAAGTAACAAATGTTGCCACATATATTAAGCTGTGAGTTTCTCTCTAGATGTGGGTGTTGTTGCTCCGGACACTATGTGCAGCTGTCAGTACAGGTGATATCATTGGGCAACTCTTTAAGTAATATTTTGGCTTTCAGCTGGTTGAAACACAGGTAGGGCACACTTCAATTCATTTTCATATGTTCCCACATTTCTCCATCCTCTTATCCTTCATTTTCTAATGTTGTGCCTCTTTGAAATCATTTTACTAACACTTGATTCAACTTTCATCAAGGTCCGTGGTTGTAGAGGTGCTTTTCTTACATAATCAAGTTGCATTTTTGCTACTTGCTGAAGTGTGGCTTCATCAGATGTGTTATTATGCATGTGAACATCAATGAAAAAATTAAGATCAGGGATCCTAAATCACTGAAGGGATCCAGTATGAAAATCTTTGTTATAGATAGTGAAGCAGCTTTTGACCCCTTACCTTCCTGTCAACCCTTCAGTTTGGGTGTTAGATTGTCAGATGCACTCTCACTCACCCACTGTAGACTAACAGGCCTGACAGATAAAGTAAGGCCTATACTCCTAGCAGTCTATCTGCTCAAGACAGAAAGAAAAATGGAGGGGTGTAGAGACAGATAGAGAGACAGACAACTTGATAGATAATAGATGAAGGAAAGAAAGACAATAAGGAATTAAGAAAGATACAAATATGATAAAAGAAGGAAAAGAAAAGAAGAAAAATGAAGTAAGAAAGGGACAGGTTGAAAAGTAGGTAGACATGCTAAATGTGGCCTGAAGTAGAACATGCTTCTGATGATAAAATACAGGGAACAAAATGGAAAAGTAGTTGAATTCTGAAAGGGGTATGAGAGGAATGAATGCCAGAATGAGGCTATTATAAAAATTCATATGCCACTCATGACCAGCTCTAACTGAAAAGGAATGACTAAGCCAGTGTGGTCATGGGGAGGGGTTGGCAGGCAACATAAAAGAAAAAGAATAAATAAAAAATGTTTCTGCATGCCTGTGAGCTTATGTGTATATGTATATGTACATATATATGGGTTACGTTGGTCTGGTCAACAGGGAGTTTGGCTGACATCTGTTTAATCAATCACATTAGGTCGACTATACAGATAGTCGACAGGTGTGCAAGATAGACAATCCCCAGGGAAGGCAATAGTCTCTTTCTCTGGGGATTGTGCATATATAATTAGCAGGGGATGTAGGGTGCAGAAGGGTTGCAAAAAATGCTTTACACTAATTTTTAAACTTATGTTTTGCATGCACTGAGTTTGTTTCTTGGCTCATGCATAGTAGTGTGACGATGTTTGCCAAGCTGACCTCCTCTGGTTAACATTGTGAACGTCAATGTTTGGATTATTCACTCATTATCAGTAGAGATATATATACATACATATATATATTTGGATATACATACCAATAAACAAATACCAATAAATGAATATACATAAACGTATATTCACATACATGTTCACACTTATGCAGAAAACAGATAGAAATGTATGGCTACACACATGAAAATAGATAAAAAACCTCAATGATCGTGGACTCCATACATAAAACAATTATTTAATTAGCTCTTTCTTTCTGGTAGTCCAAAACTTCATCAGACAACAATTCACACTCCTAACCGCATTTAAATAGTAAAGTACAAGTCATGTGACAATTACAGAATCATATGACTCATTCCCATAAAATCAAAACTAATTAATGTGTTAATAACAAAAAACATGTATAAAATATATAACATACAACTCAAATATTTCTACATCATCTCTTCAATGCCCGTAATTTCAGTACTGGAGAAATAGAAACATCATTTAACCCTGGCCATTTGTATGCATTCAAAAATACTTGCCAAAAAAGGTCCACCCTGGGACTATGTTTTACCCCCTCCAAAACTGTAAACTTAAAACTATGGTCCTCATAACACATTAAATGTCTATGAAATGCGTTAGTCATCTTTCCTTTTATAATATCATATTGATGCTCATATATTCTTTCATGGAGCTTTTGCTCCATTTTATCCACATGAAAGGTATCACAGGAATGGCATAAAGCTATATAAACTAGCCCAAAGCTTTCACAATTAAATTTGCCTCTTACATAAAACATTTTTCCCAATGCTAAAAATCTTTCCGTGTCCAATAGAAATTTGCAATACTTACATCTACCACATTTAAATACCCTATTCAGACTCTTACTATTATTATTATTGTAATGTACAAAAATAGACTTCAAATTATTGCCCGTTCTATATACAATAACAGGTCTATCAGGGAGCTTACCCCTAATATCAATATCTTCATTAAGCAAACCCCAGTTCTTATATAAAATACTTCTAATAGTAGGGCTATCCACACTAAAGGGGGTTATTAATGCCTGCAAGGAATAACTCTTATCAACCACCTCCTCCCTGATCAAACCCACCTCCCCCATATTGGGAGTGGAGGCATGTTTAAAGGTTAAAAGTGGTGTAAAATACCCACTTCCCCTTTTATTACTAACTTCCAAAGTCAGCTCATCAATTAATGTTTCTGGATACCCTCTTCTTAAAAACATTACGTTTAACAAGCCACATCTTAAAAGCATCCTCACAAGTGCACATATGTGCAGCTGTAACCAATTGCCCTTTAATAATTGCACATTTTTGTTTAAATGGATGTGTACTATCAAAATGTAAGAACAAATTCGAGTAAGTGGTTTTCCTATAAATACTAGCCAATAGACAACCCCCCTACTCAAATCCTTGCATATCAAAACATCCAAATAGCAAATACTAACATCACTCAAAACATGAGAAAATCTTAAAAAACTCAGTGCTCTCATTTATATAATTGAAAAATTCACCAGTTACTTCCTTTCCTCTTCAGCACAAAATGAATATATCACCAAAGTACTGTAAATATAATTTAAAAAGCTTGGAACATTGACAGTCAAGCACAAACTTCACTCCCATTGACACATTATGATGTTAGCGAACAAGAGACCACAAGGTGACCCCATATCAACACCCTCTTTTTGTAAATATAAGATTCCCTCAAAAAATATAATTATTGGAGAGTATCAGCTCCACCAGTTTAACAAACAAGTTAACCTTATCTTGTTCAATACCCCTTCCCATCAAATACTCAGAAAACCAGGTTACTCCAATGTTATGTGGAATTACAGTATATAAATCATAAACATCTATTGTAACAAAATAGCCATCAGGATGAAATTCTAACCCATTTAGGATATCTAAAAAATGCCAAGAGTCCTGGCAAGCATGGCTTCATCTTTCAATTAATGCTGTAACTTATTATCTGCAAATATTGCTCAAGAGCTGGTAATGGAATCCCATCCATCCACAATCAGGTGAAATGGAGGGTCCCACCAGTTCTTGTGAATTTTCAGGATACCAAAAATGGTTGGAACAACTGGGGATGGCATTTTCAAAAACTGAAATTCTTCAGCCAAAATTCTCCCATCTATAAATAAATCCTTCAATTGGATTCCAATCTGGTAATAGGCTGTATTCATTTCATTTTTGCTAACTTCCTCACAAGTCTTTACCTTTAATAAAGCAAAGATACATTTCTTATATTCCAACCCAGACATACTCACCATTCTACAACCCTTGTAAGGTTTCATTAGTCTTATATCCTGTCCAATCACAAGGTTAATAAACTCCTGTTCAGTTTCCGAAATGTTTTTAGTTGTAATTGCTGGTTTTGACAAAAACATATTACGAATGTCCAGTTCACAAACTTTCTCAAACAAAGTCAATGCAGGATGCAACAGTTGATTAAAAGAGCTAGATATTAAGAGAGGAGGAACCACACACCGTGAATTACCAAATAATAAACACAAATTCAATATACGTAAAAAAAAGTTTCAAGTCTATTATTGTAGTTACCAGGCATGCTCGTTTCATAGGTACAAATGTGACCCCTTTTGCAAGTAAATCTGCACCAGTCTGGTCGATCCCAATTTAGGTGAAATTATACACCTTGGAATCCCAAGAAGTATTGTAGATAATATCACAAGTCAGAGTACTATCCAGATCCAGTTCTGTTCCAGGCAGCAACTCCTCCCTCTCCTCTTCGCAAAGTTCTTCCAGTAATTGCGTTGAACTGGTGCTGCGTTCCATTGGTTCATCATTGGAGGTCTGGTCGCATTGCCAAAATGTCTTTGGCTGCCAGCTGGGGGGGTGTGCCATTCCCCTGTGTCCCATTCGGTATTTCTTTGTTTTGTTTTTCTTTTTTGTGAATTGGACATTCATAATATGTTTTTGTCAAAACCAGCAATTACAAATAAAAACATTTCGGAAACTGAACAGGAGTTTATTGACTGTGTGAGAGGACATCATATAAGACTCATTAAACTGGACAAGGGGGGGTGGAATTGTGATTATGTCTGGGTTGGAATATAAGAAACATATGTTTGCTTTATTAAAGGGAAGGACTTGAGGAAGTTAGCAAAAATCAAATGAATATAGCGTATTACTGGATTGGAATCCAATTGAAGGATTTATTTATAGATGGGAGAATTTCAGCTAAAGAATTTCAGTTTTTGAATATGCCTTCCCCAGTTTTTCCAACCATTTTTGGTATCCTGAAAATCCACAAGATCTGTCAGGACCCTCCATTTCACCTGATTGTGGATGGATGGAATTCCATTACCAGCTCTTGTGCAATATTTGTAGATAATAAGTTAAGAAATTTATTGAAAGATAACGCCCATGTTTGCTGGGATTCCTGGCATTTTTTAGATATCCTAAATGGGTTGGAATTTCATCCTGATGACTATTTTGTTACAATAGATGTTTGTGATGTATAACATTGGGGTAGCCTGGTTTTCTCACTATTTGATGGGAAGGGGTATTGAACAAGATAAGGATAACTTGTTTGTTGAACTGATGGAGCTGATACTCTCCAATAATTATATATTTTTTTGAGGGAACCTTATATTTACAAAAAGGGGGTGGCTATAGGGTCAACTTGTAGTCCCTTGTTCACTAACATCATAATGTGTCAATGGGAGCGGATGTTTGGTATTTCACTGTCAATATTCAAAGTTTTTTTAATTATATTTACAGCACTTGGATGATATATTCACTTTATGGGGAGGAGGAAAAAAATAATTTGTGAATTTTTAAATTATATAAATGAGACCACTGAGTTTTTAAGATTTTCCCATGTTTTGAGTGATGTTAGTATTTCCTATTTGGATGTTTTGGTACACAAGGATTTGAGTAGGGGTTGTCTATTGGCTAGCATTCATAGAAAACCCACTTACTCAAATTTGTTCTTACATTTGATAGTGCACATCCATTTAAACAAAAATGTGCAGTTATTAAAGGGCAATTGGTTACAGCTGCACGTGTGTGCACTTGTGAGGATGATTTTAATGAGGAATGTGACTTGTTAAAGGTAAGGTTTTTAAGGAGAGGGTATACAGAAGCATTAATTGATGAGCTGACTTTGGAAGTTAGTAATAAAAAGGGAAGTGGGTATTTTGCATCACTTTTGACCTTTAAACATGCCTTGACACCCAATTTGGGAGAGGTGGCTTTGATCAGGGAGGAGGTGGTTGATAAGAGTTGGAGTTATTCCTTGCAGGCATTAATAACCCCCTTTAGTGCGGATAGCCCTACTATTAGAAGTATTTTATATAAGAATTGGGGTTTGCTTAATGAAGATATTGATATTAGGGGTAAGCTCCCTGATAGACTTGTATTGTATATAGAAGGGGCAATAATTTGAAGTCTATTTTTGAACATCAGAATAATAATAATAAGAGTCTGAATAGGGTATTTAAATGTGGTAGATGTAAGTATTGTAAATTTCTATTGGACACGGACAGATTTTTAGTACTGGGAAAAATGTTTTATGTAAAAGGCAAATTTAATTGTGAGAGTTCTGGGCTGGTTTATATAGCTGTATGCCAGTCCTGTGATGCCTTTCATGTGGGTAAAATGGAGAAAAAGCTCCATGAAGAATATATGAGCATCAGTATGATATTAAAAAACCTAGTCCCAGGGGTGGACTTTGTCAATTGGTGCTAGAAAAACATGAACATTTTAGGCAAGCATTTGTGAATGTGTATAAATGGCCAGGGTTAAATTATCATGTTTCTATTTCTCTGGTACTAAAATTACGGGCATTGAAGAGATGATGTAGCAATATTTGGGTTGTATATATATATATATATATATATATATAGAGAGAGAGAGAGAGAGAGAGAGATTTATACATAGATATAAATATATATATATATATATATATATATATATATATATATATATATATATATATACATACAGATATATGTGTTTTGTTATTAACTCATTAATTAGTTTTCATTTTATGGGAATGAGTCATATGATTTTGTAATTGTCACATGACTTGGATTTTACTATTTGAATTGGGTTAGGAATGTGAGTTATCTGATGAAGTTTTGGAATACCAGAACGAAAGCACTAATTAAATAATTGTTTTATGTGTGGAGTCCGAGGTCATGTTTTTTTTTTGTTGCTTTTCTAGTTTGTAAATAGATACACACATGAATGAAAGTGAATACACACATGCGCCATCACCTACGAATTCATGCACAAATGCACGTATGCATCCACACATATACAGGCATGCACAAATTTTGTTTGTTCTTTTTCTCTATGTTGCTTGCCATCCCTACCCATGACCTCACTAGCCTATTCATTCCTCTTCAGTGAAAGCTGGTCATGTGCAGTGTTCATTCAGACATCCATCAGGGATTCTGGCTAAGTTTTATCCTCTGTCCATACAGCAGCATTGACCACTGCACATCCCCAATACTTGCAGCTAATGTATGCATATTTTTATGCATATGCAGATCCCATTTACAGTGTGAATGAGCTTCTTGGGGGATATGCATATGCCTACAGTGATTTTGTATTACTTGTAATTACTTATGATGGGAGACAGCCAAATTGTAGACAAAGCTATGCCCCCATGGGTCTGCATTGCCTGCTGACTCCCACCCTCCCAGGCCAGGTTCCTTAGCGACTAGGTTACTAAGTGATCTTAAGTCAGCTCAGATACAGACAGAGCTTATGCTCTCTGCATCACAGAGAGAACAATATATACAACTTTAATATATAGAAAAATAAAGTTATGGATTCTAAAGACTAACAGACCTGCAGCTCATAAACTGTGTTGACAGTGAATATAATAATTAAAACAGTAAATAGTACAAATAAAGTAAATATGAAAATCAGTATTTCAGAATCCTTTTCAGATCTGTACATACCTGAGGATAACCATATCGTGACAGTATCTGAGACATATGGATGGAATTCTGAGGAGGCCCATCACCAATCACAGCAGCCAGTGGGATTTTCATGTGACAGCGATAATTTGGCACTTCTGCTTTGTATCCTGTAACCAGTGACATTGTGCTGGCCAGTGCCCTCGCTGACACAGCACATGAGTCATAAATATTAAATCCAAGGGAAATATTTGGAAGAATGTTTGGGTCATTATTAAAATGATCAATTGAGAATATCATCGCATGAATGCCTGAATATACGTTAAACCTGAACCTGGAAGAGATGAAGAATATTTTGTTAATTTCCAGTCCCAAGGTATTATTTTTCCCTCTAAAAAAACACTAAACTAGCTAAAGTAGTTTAAGGTAGTGCAGTGAATGATAATTTTGGAAGTATTTATGTCTAAGAGTAACAGAATCAATGCAGTACAAGTCAAGTCATCACAACAAGTGCTGTAAGGTCCATAAGACTCGCTTGGAAATGTAATGATGTATGAAGCTACATAAATAGTCATGTTTCAGAAAATCTGTATACAGCCTCATACAGTGTGTTTACTTTTACTGGTAACTATTTGAAATGTCAGGACCCACTAAAGTGAATCCCGAAATACGTAAACTGAATGGCCAAAAGAACAGACTTATGTATACAGTCAGAGCTGCCATTTCTTGGTATATTCCCTCTTCTCTGCGGTATGATGATCTCAGAGTTGGCATATATATAAATTCAAGGTGTGTGGGGGAGCCAACAAGATCGCTGTAGGGAAGATTGCCACCTCCTGCAAAAAGAAGTTTAAAGGAAAAGAGAGATTTTCGAGATTGGGTATTTTCCGGCAATTTCCATCTTTTTTTTTTTTGGCTTGTCAGCACTCGGCATTTCAGGTGTCAACTTTTCAACTGGGAGACACTTTTACCACTCCCTTAAGCAAAAGTGACACTGGAAGTTGCTGATATTGGGCCATGATCACCACTTTCCATGTTGGTATTCCTACTACAGCACGGGTTCTAGACCAGCTCTAGCACTAATGTACATCTCGACAACAGGGACTGATGCTGTACTCCTTGGAGAATTTAGTTATGAAAACATTAGAAATAACTGAATCCTTTGTGAAACCCTTCTCTGTACCTGCTGATGTTGATTATATAATTGAGCTGGTGTATAAGAATGCTGAAGGCAAAAAGGATGTTCACCTATGTCCACTGGCAGGGCCATCATCAAGGGTGAAAAAGAAAGCATTTTGTTCCCTGACCATATTCAGGGGAAACCTGTTTTTGATAGATGCATCAGTGCATTGCTTGTAGCCAGGCATTCCTTACTCTGAAATGCTACACCTCAATTCTTTCAGTGAACATGTCTGTTGTGCTGACACTAAAAGTAAAGGGTTGGCTCTGTATACCCCACCCTTGGTCATATCTAGTTGGAGCATTCTTTATCTGCACTCCTAAGCTAGCAGAGACATTTAACTGTTCATTGGGTAACATTCCTGGCAGAGTGCAACCTCAACACTGATTCAAACATTTCTGCAGGAAGCTTGCTGTGTTCCACTGTTTTGGTCAATTAATGTAACCAGAAAAAGATGTGAACATTCTGTAGAACTGCATAATCCAGAGCTGATTTTGCTAAATAATTGAGGTGGTCGCAGTCCTTTAGTTAGAGTGATACATTTACATAATCTCCCAGAATTTCCAACCATCTATCAAAAAGAAGAGTTAAAATCAAGTGGAGGTGTTATGATAGGGATATTAAAGATTATTATGAGACTTGTGATTATTACATCTTTGATGATAACACCAACATTATAGATTGTGCAACAGTCACAATAAAGACAACCCTGGAATAGATTACAATTGTTGGGGTGCATAGACGACCAAAATCAAGTGTTAATGTTGTAGAGGAATTCATACATTTCTTGCAAGAAGCACTGGAGGGAAAAATAATACCTTGGGACTGGAATAATACTGATTCTACAACATTCGTAAGAAAATTATTTACAATGTATATTCAGATTCAACAGCTGTAGCAGATTGTAAACAAATCTACCAGAGAATGGCATATACTGGGCATTGTTCATTTTCTTAAAGGAGACGACTGTCTCTTTATGTCAAATTTTACCACCTTTGATGTGTGGTGATCATGGAATTATAAAGGCTGAACTACTGCTAGATAATTCTGCAAACTTGAAAACTAAACCAATACAAAGAAGATCAATAGCAGACAATATGGATGTAAATCAATCGCTATGTACAACAAGATGGAGTGATGCATTCAGTGGAAAGATGGCAGATAGAATCTGCCAAGTTTTGAAAGGGAAATTGAATTAAAAAAAAAATAAAACAATGTTTAACATCAGAATCTAGGTATACAGGGTCAAGAGGATATGTTTCCATAACAAGATATTTAATTAAGACAAGAGGTAAAAATATAAAAAATAGTAATGTGGTCAAACTATAACTTTAAAAGCTAAAATAAGCAAACTGGGCAGACAAATTAGACAATCGCTGACAAAATCAGGAAAAAATTTAAGAAAATGTATATAAAGACATATAGCATAATAAGAAACTATTTTATGGATTTACACAATGTGGCAGGAGTACTGACATACAAATCAATAAACTGCATAGATTATACAATTTATTGTCAAACACAACATATTGTAGATACATAATCTTATGCAAAACAGTATGACTTCACAAAGGAGGAAACATTTGTACTTAGTAACTTTCAGGGAGCTTCAGATACTGAAATTAAATTCAATAATGTTGAAGATGTCCTCTGCAAACTGGACCCAACAAAGCACAAGGAGGAGATGAAAGTAATAATTTCCTGAGAACAATTCAATGTGAACTTACAGTACCATTTATACCTGTTAGTTACTAGGTCAATTAACCATGGGGAAATTCCTCAAGATTGTTGACATGCACTTGTTAAATACTTCTTTAAGGGAAAAGAGAATAGGACAAACCCAGAGTCATATAGATCCATAAGTCTACTTTCCTGTTGTGGAAAATCATGTAGAAGGTTATTTTGGATAAACTATTGTCAGAATTGGAAAGCTTGGCACTTGAAACCATATGTCAGTATGCATATGTTGAAGATAAATCTATAACTTTTTTATTTATCTTTTGGTTGACCGGGTTAGTCTCACTAGGCTAGTGGCTTCGTTTCAGGGGAGACCCCATGTGGGACTTAAACTACTAGGGACAATTTCCCCAGGACATTAAGGAAGTTATTGTTTTTTATAGGTACCATAGGATCTTTTACATTCACTGAGCTACCATAAGCTTGGTTTAACATCTCATCCAAAGGATGAAAGCAGGGTGATGCTCCATAATAATAGGCATGAATAAAAAAATGTGCTGTGATGTAATTTACCTTCAGCATTGACAGGTCATACATAAAACACTTATCAATAAATTAGAACAACTAGGCATTAATTTAATATTGATAAGATGAGTAGCTGCATGGTTTACAAATAGGACATGGCAAGTAGCATACAGCTATTGGACAGGTAAATTTGTAGGTTATAGTGAGGTGTTCCTCAATGCTCAGTTCTAGGCCCATCCTTGTTTAGGTTGTAACTTTTGTATATATATATATATATATATATATATATATATATATATATATATATATATATATATATATAGTTTTCATCTGAGGTATTCTATAGTTCATATGCACATGACTTGAAAATGGGAAAACTGATGACATCTGTTACAGATGGGGCACATCTGCAAATAAACTTGACTAAATTGATTATTTAAGAAAAGAAGGATAATATGCTGGTAAATACATCAAAATCTGAGCATATAACATTTGGAGGGCATAGACTGAAAGGTGAATATTTAATACAGTCCACAGCTACTTCTACTTGGGTTGATGGGTAGACACTGATTTGATTTTTTTTCTGATAATCTAAACTAGTTGGTTAATGATAGTTATAAAACTACAGACTTTTTAAATATAAAGTCCAGGCAATAAGAAATTATGAAATCATTGTTTATAAGTTACATTAGAACAAAACTAGAGTATGGAATAATAATATGGAAACTTTCTAAGAAAATGTGTGAATAAACTGAAAAGAGTAAAGTGGAAATATACCAAGGGCATCCATGGATGTGAAAGTTTAAGTTATTATGAAAATTAAAATCTCTGACCTTGTACATTGTATTATATAGATATTTAAGAGGAGATCTTATTTGGCTAAATGGGACATTTAGACACAAAACATCTGGGAATGTTTGGGGTTATCAAAGAGTAGTAGAGAATCACTAGACAGACTATGTAGGATGCTATCTAGGAAAGAGATATACTAAATGGTTCACTGAGAGAGTAGCTGATTCATGGAATAGACTGCCAAATTATATTAAGGCAAGCACTAGTTTAGATATTTTTAAGAACAACTTGGACACTTATTAGGGGATAACTATTTAGTATATACCATGTATGAAATATTTGTATGTATAAATGAATATAAGTAACATTTTTTATCTGACGTTTAGTTAGTTAACACTTCACTGTCCAGTTAAAAAGATCTACAGAACATAATGTATTTTCTTTATAACAAGTAAATTATTATTATTTGTTTTAAGCTAACAGGGCTGCATCAGATAAATTTAACCTGTTTGGGAAACTTAAGATAGTAAAGTGGGCATAACAGTAGACAAACATTTAGTTAATCAGCACAGCACCACCTTTAACCTCAGTTAGCAGAAGTCGCCATAAAGTTTTGACATGAACATGTCCTTGTCCATTATTTTTATTTTCTGTTATACTCAGATCTATACCTAGGTACTCATACAGCCTGACAATAAAAGTCAGGCTTTAAGTACATTGCAGGAATTACAAACATCAGCCCATTGCATGTCCCCTTCTTGATGCCTTGATGAGTATGAACATCATTAGGGATAGCGTAGATAAAGGAAATTCATTGAATCATCCCTGATGGCTGCCTGGATTATGACTCCTCTCAGTCACCTATCCCAGTAAACAGAACAAATGGGCTGAAAGGCTAAAAGAGGGTCTAATGGTTGGCAGGCAGCAAGAACAAAAAAGTAAAAAAAAACAAAAAAAAAACTTCTATTGCCTCCGAAAGATTGTGCTATGTTCACTCTTTTTTTTCATTGTTTCATACTTGTCTTTACTGGAAGTTTATTTGATGTACACAGAAAAAAATATTCCTTTCTTTGCAAAAATACTTCCTCAAAAATAACATGATTATTTATTTCTCCCTTTTTCCCAATGATGTTTTTGTATTTCACATATTTTATTAGTTTACAGTCATTTTGTATGATACTCTGTTTTTATGGGGGGGGGGGGGGGGTTGTGCATAATGCATTTTTTATTTTGTTTTTAGATATCTTACATATTTTTCTACATTTTGTGGATGTGTAATTAGTTTTATCATCTGCTTTGATGATTTTATTTCTTGCTGGATGTACTCACATGATGTTTGTTTAAGGGTTACCTACTGTAACTGTAGCCCTGTAAGGAGTTGCAACTGTAGTCCTGTAATGAATGCAGCTGTTATTGCTATGACTGTAGTCCTGTAATGAATGTAGCTGTTATTGCTATGACTGTAGTCCTGTAATGAATGTAGCTGTTATTGCTATGACTGTAGCCCTGATATGAATGTAGCTGTTATAACTGTAACTGTAGTCCTGTAATGAACATAGCTTTTACTGCTGTAACTGTAGTCATGTAATGAATATAGCTTTTACTGTTGTAACTATAGCCCTGATATGAATGTAGCTGTTAGAACTGTAACTGTAGTCCTGTAATAAGAGTAGCTGTTATTGCTGTAACTGTATCCCTGTAATGAATGTAGTTGTTATTGCTGTGACTGTAGTCCTGTAATAAATGTAGATGTTTCTTACTTTATCTGAATTGTCGATTCTTAGTCATTGTAAACTGGGCACCACCATAGTAATATTTTTACCATGGTTGTGGTAAGTGTGGTAGTACTCTTTGTGCTCGTCCAGTTTGCCTGAATGCTGAGTATAGCGGTCATAGTATGCATGAATCTCTTTGAGACTATCCAGTAATGTGTGGCACTGACAACTGTCAAGACATGCATATGGGTATGGGACAACTGATAAAAGATAGTGAACCTTATCAGTGTTACACATTAGCTTTTGTGTGAATTGGCCTTTGGGACAGTTTATGGTGATGTGGCAGAGATAACGCTAAATATCAGCACTGGTGTTTATGGATGTCTGTGGTACTGGCTACCATTAAGTGGTGCAAATGGGTACTGAATATAAGTACTGGTTTGCCTGTACCTTTTTGTGACTGGCTACCATGATGTGGTAAAGAGGCTTGCTACAGTGCTGCACTGTAAACAAGGTTTGCCAGACTGGGTGCAATGCAGCACTGTATCTGAAAGCCAGTCTGTGTGATGTTGTCAAGGAGGTAATGTATTGCAACCAGAAAGGCAGTGTTCACCAGGATGATGTCTGTAGTATACAATGTCATCACGTGGCCTATACTGTTTGATGGTGGAGCAATATAGATTCACTGTGTACTAGAGTGCTACAGCATGACTGACCTCTTATAGGGAGGTGCAATATGGCCTCTGTGTGAACACTTTGTGAATTCCTGGGTGCAGCTCTGAAAGCTGCTAAATGAGATTTATTAATTAGTGTTCCTGAAGGATTAGAAGGCCATAGCTATAACGCATTATATTATTTACTCTCTGCGATCCTCATTCTTTTTTTTTAAATACCTTTATTAGATTATCACTTAAGACAATGGCAAACATACATTAACAGAAAAGAAAACAAACCATTTAAAAATTTTTCCATTTAAATACAATATGCATCACATATAGTTTCTTTGCTACTATTTCAGTCCAATATTATAAAAAATTGCTGAATTCTCACATTCCTTTAAACCTCACTCATCCTCTTACTGAACATTATTATACATGTATTATTCCCACAATTTCCATTTACTTCTATGTAATTTGCTATTTCCCTGTTCTAATGATACCTCTTCTAGTTATTTTATCTCTTTTATAATATTCAATACCTCAAATACAGTTGGTGTAGACTTTCATTTCCATTTTCTAGTAATTGCTTTATTGGCAGCCAACAGAATTAAATTTACTAACCCCGGGATTCATGAAGCTTGCGCCAGGTGCAGGCATAGCATCGGCATTCCAACACCAAATATGGCCGGCGAGCGATCCAGGTATGAGCTGTTCCCATGTGCACTACCTGCATATGCTACTCCCACACAGCTCTCGGGCCCTGTATGCTAATTAACCCATGTGCAGCAGTGTAGCATGCAAATGAAGGTATGTAGCGATCCAGGAAGTGGTGCAGGTGTAGTGTAAGCATGCAGAAATGTAAACCGTAAACATAAAATCGGAGCCATGACAGCCAACCAAACACATGTATTATATTGTTAATATATGCCAATGGCTAAATACATAGCCATTGGCATAAAAAAAACATGTACAAAATATAAAATAAACATTTAATATTTATATTCGCACTATCGTGAAGTGGAAGTGCAGGGCAGAGGCGCGCAAACTGGATCACAAGGAAAATAGAAAAATATAGAATAAAAAACTGCAATGTAACACATATCATGATTTCCCCATAATAGTGAATGTCAGGCAGGCTACACCACACCATGGTGCAAGGGTTGCTAAGGGGCTGTGACAGTGTTATGCGTGGTAGCTAGAAATTAGTAGGCAATGCCATGCAAATGAGAGGAGTAATAGTGAATCACAGATTCCACGCTGGTGTAAGGATGCACCTCACAGCGTAGTGTTATAACACTGAGGTGTGCCCTTGAGATAAAGATGACATCAACAGAGGGGTGGGTCACCTTTGCTGTAAGCACATTGGAGCATTGCTAATCCGGTTTGCCTGTAGCTAAGCAAAGCTGCAGGATAGGGGTGTGTTGAACTGGCTATAGCTATACTTAGCTGAGAGTACACAAGGTAACCGAGTATGCGTGTGAACGAAGATGAAAACACGCTTAAACCCAGTAAATGGGTTTGCACGGCGCACACTGGAGTTGAAACAGGAAGGATATAGGAAAGAAATAAGGAAATGCTGCAGCAGTGAAATTGGAGTACAAATGACTAATGAACACCTAGGAACATACAGTGGGCCATTGACAACAGTTAACAAGGCTGCAAGCAGCTACCTGCAGAACAGGAAAGGGCTGTACTGCAAAGAGAACAGTAAAGTGTCACAGCAGAACAAAGCAGATTTGCAGTATATCAGCTACAAGACACATTTTGCAATACATGACTGGGTAGGGAAAGTACAAAACAAGAAAGATGGCAGGTGGATGCATGCCTGATAATGGGAGGGGATCCAGGTTTAAAAGTGAATTAAAGGGCAACAGATTAATCAAGGCAGGCAAGCATAACTCCACACTAAAGGCCCCACATTTGCAGTACTCACTGTAAAACCCATAATTAAGATACTCTGCAGCTGAAAGTGCTGATACACACTCAATTACATCAGCAGCATCCATAGCACAATAGTATAAAGTGTGAAAGCACTTCACACACACTTGTGTATTCCCATACACTCTGCACCATTGGTGTATACAGAAGGGGAACTTTTAGTATGTACATGTTAGGGGCTGCCATAGCTTTGATCCACCAGCATGTGTTGGAGACTGAAGGTGGTGTGGAGGATGATGCACACAACCACCTCAGGCACCAGAGGAGGAGAAGAGTGTTCAGACCCAGGGTAACCTACCAGGGGCTACATGATCTGGAGAGAGTAGAGCATTACAGGGTGGACAGGGACACCCTACAGCAACTTGTGGAGCTGTGCCAGCCATGCCTCAGAGCCAGAACAAACAGAGGGGAACCCATCCCAGTGGATACGAAGGTATGTGTAAGCCTGAGAATACTAGCTACAGGTACCTTTCAAAGGCCAACTGGGGATATCATGGGGATCTCACAGGCATCAGCATCCAGGGTACTTCACCAGTTCCTGGATGCCATGTTACCACATGCCAATGAGCACATATACTTCCCTCGAATGCAGGAGGAGTTGGCCAGCAATATGCGTCTCTTCCACCATGTGGCAGAATACCCGGAGGTACTGGGTGCAATAGACTGCATGCACATACACATCAAGTCACCACCTGGTGAGCAGGGTAGGTGCTACATAAACCACAAGGGATACCACTCCATCAACTGCCAGGTTGTGTGCAATGCCCAGGGCATTATCATGGATGTGTGTGCTGGCAGCCCTGGAAGCTATCATGACTCCCACATCTGGCATGCCTCACAGCTGTATCAGGTATTTGCCAGGGGGGACATCCCATATGGCCACCTAGTGGGGGATGCTGGCTATGCACTGGAACCGTGGATGATGACTCCCATCAGAAATGCACACACACCCATGCAGGAATGCCATAATGAGGTGCACGCACAAACTAGAATCATCATAGAGTGTGTGTTTGGGATGCTTAAATCACGGTTTTGTTGCTTGGACATATCCGGTGGAGCCTTGCAGTACTCCCCAGGCACGTGTGCCCACATCTTCATAGTATGCGCCATGCTACACAATATGATCCTGTGGAAACAGCTGCAGCAGGGACAGAATGGTGAAGGCCCTCACAGCCCACCACCATTGCCAAGGGACCCACAGGCACAGAGGTACTCAGACCATGAACACCCTGAGCCAGCCCCAGTAGGCAGATGGAGGCGTGCCCAGTATGCCCATGCCTTGGCAAGGAGGGAATGTATAGCACACACACTGACAGTGTAGGCACCTAGGGACTGACACCTTTCTCCACCTGCACACACAGTAAAAATGGATGGCACACACACAAGACTACCTGTAAATTGTCATGTATAGGCAGTCTACTGTGTGCATCCAACATAGGCAGCCCTCAACTATTGCACACACAACTGCTATTGGCACAAGGTAAGTCAACACCTGAACAGTAAATTAAGCTATCAGCATGTGCTGATACTGTATGTATAGGTTCATAGGTAGGTACTTGGCTAACTGCCTGAGGGCATTCATAAGCCTAGCCAAAATGTGTCAGCTTTTGCCACCCCATTGATTCATTAACTGTCCCTCTGTGGAGCAGAGCCAATGGCGGGATCCCTGGGGTGTATCTACTGTTCCCCATCCACTCTTCAAGGTTTCTCTTGAAGAGTGTTAGTGAGGGGCTCTGTATAATGTAATTAGGGATGTTGTTCCAAAGTATGGGGAGTTTCTGTGACAGGAATCTGTCCCTCCAGCATCTTCCAGTTATTGTTGTGGCAAGGTTCAGCTCACTACAGCATGTGGCTCACTGTGACATGGATTCCCATAGGTGGAGCATATCCATTAAGCCTGAGTTTGACATGGCTTTGTTGGCCAGCAGAGATCATCTCTGAGTAAACGAGATGCCACTGAGTAAAGTAGGAGTTTATTCAGTCTGGCTGCATAGGACATATGTTTGAGTCCAGTAATCCTCTTGGCGAGGTACATTCGTGGACCTTCCAGCTGTTGGATGTGTCTTCTGAGGTACATCCCAAATGGGTTATTATACTCTATGATGGGACTGATGAGTGATGAGTAAAGGGGCACTATAACCTCAGTATGTCTAGATGCGAACCCTTTAGTAATCAGATGGCCTACATAGAAGGATGTCCTAACTACTTTGGAGATATGATTGTCAAAGGAGAGATCACTATCTACCTTAGTCCCCAGATACCCTATTACCTCATCTGTATTAAAGTGGCTGCCACTTATGTGTTAATATGTGGGTGCTTAATATTCCACAATGGAATGACCATGCAGTTTGTGGCACTTAGCTGGAGGCCATGACTTTGACACCCTGTGTTGGTCTCTGTGAGGCCCCTTGAAGGATGTCTGTGTCAGCTGGACTGTCAAGTATGGCTCCCAGTTTGCAGTCATTGCCAAACATGGTCTGCTGTAGTCCACCTGTGTTTGCCTGTACCTCTGAGAAGTATATGCCAAACAGTAGGGTCCCAGGACTGAGTCCTGTGGGACACCAGTCATGACTGGTTAAGAGTTGGACCTGGAGACCACTAGTTGTACCATGTGGGTTCTGTGTGTAAGCCCATTGGCAACCCATCCTGTGATGTATGGGTGTATGTACAGGCTGGTGAGTTTATCAATAATACCTGAGTGGGGAATGGTGTCAAAAGCCTTGGTGAGGTCCAGGTAGTATGTGTGAACCACCTCTCCCCTCATCTAATGTCTTGGTGACTGTCTGTAAGACATCAAACAGGTTCAGTAGGCATGAACTGCACTCAACCAAGCTGACCTGGGTTGGGTCAAGTGTTTGGAGGTTACCAATGTCTTTGTTAATGAGTGCCATGAGGATGTGCTCCATAGCTTTGCAGACCAGGCTAGTCAGGCTTATGGGGTGGTAGTTACCATGGTCAGTTGTGTTTCCACCTTGGTGGAGTGGAATAACCATTGCCATGCACCATTGTATGGGCATGTAGCCTGTGGAGAGGCTGAGGTTGAAAAGCTTAATTAGGTGGGGGTCAGTTTGTCTTGTAGTGTTTGCAAGATGCAGTCTGGGACACCATCTGCCTCCATTGATGCTGTGTATTGCTGTTAGAGAGGGCCATTTCCACCTGTGTGTCTCTGATGTCTGGGATACTGTACTTTTCAGGTATTGTTGTGGGCTCTTTAGGGGGTGAAGTTTGCACTGAATGTATCTGCAAGGATGTTGGCGATATCAGTAGGGTCAGTATATTTTGTGCTATATTGCACCGGCACAGTGCAAATCTGTGTGTTACCACTTAGATCCTTGACATAGCCAAAGAAGGCTTTGTGGTTATCTTTCGAATCCTTGCCTATTTTCCTGTTGATGTTAGCCTTGGATGATTTCATGAGGGACCTACGTTTCTTACTAATACTGGTCACGGATGTCTGCCCTTCTTGGGATTTGCTGTTTTTCTGGACTACTGTCCTACTTCTGTTGTATAGCCTGTTTATTGCAGGGGTCCACCAGACTGGTGTCCTTGTCTAGGAGGAGTGAGTCTTGGTTTACCAGTGATGGCATGATCCATACATCCTTGTAGGTGCTTATAGAGTGCATTTGTAAATCTGTCTGTATCTTGAGCAGTGTTTTCCCTTAGCGTGGGGGCTGCAAAACCCCCCACCTCTGTCTCTAGTAGTGTGAATTTAGCTGTAGGAAAGGTATACACTGTGGTTTCCATGGGTGGGGGAGATGGTTGGGTGTGGAAACAGTGAATAGTTCATGGTCAGATCTAACCAGTGACCGGTTTACCTCTGCTGTGGTGCACCTGTCACCCATGTTGGTGATTACCACTTCTAGTATGTTTCCACCCCTCGTTAGGGAGTTTACCATCTGATACAGGGCATATGAGGTGATAAATTCCAGGAAGCGCTGGGCCTGGAAGTGAGTACTTGAGTAAGTTTCCCAGTTAATGGTAGGGTAGTTGACATCGACCAATACCAGGATGTGTGGTAGGACTGTCATGTTTTCCACTGTCTCCAGGTAGGTGGAGTGGTGGTCCTGGGTCATGGAGGGTGATCTGTAGCAGGCCACAGTTTGCATTGCAGTTGTGGCTGATGTTAGCTGCACATGGATGATCTCAGAGGTATCATGCTGCCCCACTAACCTGGAGGTGTAGGTATCCCTGATGAATATGGATACACCCCCTCCATGTCTGTGTCAGTCCATGTTCTGTGGCCGAAATGTGTGGTATGGGTTGTAGTCTGGTAGTGCTGGTGTGCTCTCAGGAGCCTTAAAACAGGTCTCAGTTACTGCACAGATGTTGACGTTGCCCATACTGAGGAGTGCTGTGAGTGTGTGCATGTTATGATCACAACCCCTGGTGCTGAGTAGCATAACCCTCATTGATTCTGCTATTTTGTGCTGTTTATGGAGGTGGGATTCACCTTTGGGACTTTCCTAAAAAAGGCACCATAGGGGTGCCAATAGCCTTGGCCAGTATTCCAAAGCCTAAGGCTGACACATAAGCCAGTATGGTAGTGTTGCATGCATGTTTCCCATCTGTGCTTGTTTCTCATCTTTCCTGTAGGTAACCTACTGGTAAGCAATAGAAAGCCTTAAACTTATACAAGTCTTCTAGCTTCCAAGATAGGCTTTTGGAGTGATTAAGTATCAGTGTTCTGTATGTTCTTGCTGTACTTAACTGTTTTCTGACTACATGGTGATATTTCACTGTATATTGTGATCTGAAAGCTCTGTTTATTCACATATTATGGCTGTGATGGCCTGCACTTTAGAGGTTCACAGATAGGTAGTAGGCTATCTGCCCAAGGGCAATTAGAAGCATAGCTACAGTGTGTTGGCTTTCTCCGCACCATTGATGAAGTAACTGAGCCTCTGTCAAGCATAGCCAATGAAGTGATTCCAGGCAGAGTTGCCAGAAGCTGTTGAAGACTGGGGTGGTGGAGGGTGATAGGGGCACTTAGTGATCTAAAGAGGGCATGTTAACATGAAAAATCAACACCATTCAATTTCCCCAACAGGTCTTGCAGCTATAAAACTGGAGGGCTCCCCCACCCCCTGGCTGTATGGTTCTGGGACACATGATCCCAGGGGTGTATATTCTGTTACCCATTCACACATCAAGGTTTCCCTTGAAGTGTGTCAGTGAGGGGCTATGCCTAATGTAGTTAGGAATGTAATTTATAGTCTCTCATTTCATTTGTTATATGTTTTTATTTCAAGAGTAAGTGAAGCTCAGTGGGTTTGGGCGCCTCCGCCCTTTGCTTAGCCTAGCTTACACATAGAAATCATCTAAATAGGAAATAGACAGAAGCAACGTTAATGTCAATAGTGTAATGGTTACAGCATTTGCATAGTATCTGTGCATTCGAGGTTCAAATCCCAATAAAGTCAGGGATGTTTATCATGTTAAAAAGTATACCTTAACCACAGCTTGCATATATAGGTAGTATCCATCAGTATAATAAACATTTGAAACACCCATATAAACCCATGTGTGCTGGAGAGTAAAGTCAACAGAGAATGTAATGTTATGTAAGCACATAGTGAGATGTTACTTCACTGAAATGTATATATCCTGAGTAGTTAGCAGATGTGGCCATGTTTGCCTGCACAGGTTATACATTTTAAAGTTTGTTTAACTGTTTAACTGCTGCTTTAATGTCACACAAACACTTTTAAACATGCTTACAACTGCTTAAATGAGCCTTATTCTGGAGTAAAAACATTTTTAAAGCATCACAGGTGTTGAACCCTGGACCATGCACACTATAGTCATGGGACTTACCACTAAGCCATCTGAGCTGTATACATGTTTCATGGTCTTTAGACTACACCTTATACTATAGGCATTCCACAGTACTGACCACAAATGGGACAGTCACTTTGTGTACATATGTACAGTACATTGTAATGTACTGTAGTTTGTGAATCAACATATACAAGTCTACATATGTATAACTGTTACAAATTAATACTATATATATATATATATATATATATATATATATATATATATATATATATATATATATATATATATATATATATATATATATATATATATATATATATATATATATATATATATATATATATATATATATACAGTTACATCTATAGCCATATATATAAACATCTATGAACACACTTTGTGACACAGAAGCAATCCAAAGGAATTGAAGTGTACACAAAACACATGCAGCTCTGGTATTATAACTATTAATATTAACCTAATTCACCATAGAAGGGATGGTTGTTGTGTATGTGGAGATTGTGGTGGGGAGGAATGATGGGTAATGAAATCATGCATCAAGGAGAGCCTGGGTTGGATGTTCAATAAGTGAACTGGAGGGGTATACATGGAGTATGGGGACAATATAAAAGGACACAAAACAAAAACCATTCTCATCCATAATACACCCTGTCATGTCACATTGCAACACCTAATTCCACAAACATATGAACATTAACATGTATCATACATATGTACACCAACTGACTGTCACATTTGTTTTCAGTAGTGAGGAATGCCTGTAGTAAAATGTATATTCTAAACACCATAACATTTGTACATATCTCAGATGCCTTAGTGGTAAAGTCAGTGACTGTGGTGTTCATGGTCCCGGGTTCAAGACCTGCAAGGGCTGTTAATTTATTTTGAGGGCCAGAATAAGGGCTGTTGGATGCAGGTGGATTAAAGCACTTTTAAGCAGTTGTAAGTGGGTTTGCATGGGTTTGCACGATGGTAAGTGGCGCTTAAACATGGTTAAATGGATAAGCGCTTCACAGGTTTAACCTTTGCTTAACGTCACGCAGTCCATGGGCAAACCTGCTTACAACCACTTAAATGTGCGTTATTCACACTTTCCCTACCAGTGCCTACTCTGAGAGGTAAAATAATAACCCCTTCCAGGATTAGAACCCACAACCATGTACACCATCCTCAGAGTAACCTACCACTAAGCTACCTGAGATGTACCTATGCCAGTTGTGTATTCAGACAGGTTAAAACACAAAAGGGAGGATTGTGTGGAAATAGGACAAACCGCCATGTACCCAATGAAAGGTGTATGCTATATATATATATATATATATATATATATATATATATATATATATATATATATATATATAGAGAGAGAGAGAGAGATACATAGATACATGTCAATATATAGAGATATACATATATATGTAGATATATAGATAGGTTAAAAACATCTACACATCTATGGAGGTACAGATAAACATATGCAATAATATATATTATATATCTATATACATATATATATATATATATATATATATATATATATATATATATATATATATATATATATACATACATACATACATGTGTGTATACAGCATCTGAAGTGTTCATATCTGAGTATAACATGGACCATAGCAATCACACATTCTGCCCCCCCAAACAATATGAACATAACATATGAAGAGTATATGCCAATACACTATTACAAATATGTTCTATGGACACAGTCACCAACACAACTACAATGACTGCAAATATCCATGACAGAAATACACAGACAGCTTTCATTTAGCAAAACTTTATTACATTCCGATGTATTGCCAAAAGGATTCAAGGACTAACAGTACCTGCATGCTATACAGGAAGCATTTAACAGTGCCTTAATGAATCAGCCTGCAATTACCATAGTATTAGTCCACTAAGGGATAGGTGTTCACATAGGGAAAGAACCCACACACATATAGAAGATGTATAAAAGCGGTTCCTACACACCTGCATCTGCTATGTACACCCACCAACATCTCCCCCACACCCAAACTAATTACAACAATACATACTGTCATACCATAACCAATTATTCACCCACTGTACGACATCTGCTGAAACCTTAACATACCTGGACACAGACACACTAACATGGCCCTATGTGAAATAGTTGCTGTTATACAATGGAACAGCTGCTGATGTTACAGGGTTTGTTTGAACTATTCCCGTTTCAGAGGGTTGAAAAGTAATTACACCAGGAAGTGTTACCGATTACTGATTATCAGCACAGTATGATACACATTAACACCAAACTAAAGATGTCTGGTAAGCACACTGTAAACCCCCTAACATTATATGCATAGCCATGCAGCCTTGAGCTGGTCAAACATCCTGGCCAGACTGAAACATATGCAGAAGTATTAGGTACAGACAAACCCTGCACAAGTAGCAATGTTCAGAAATATAACAGCAGTACTCACATTTAGACCAAATCCTCTAGGCATTACACACAATATATTAGTGTTTGTCTCCATACAGCTGTTGCAATAGATTTCAAACAACACTTCCAGGCTGTCTTCCTCACAAGTAAGGCAAAGGGACAATGCCCAAGTGGAGTACTCAGTTATACTCCACTGTTGCCATGGTATTGGCTAAGGCAGTAGCTGCACAGCTGATGTGCATGTAATTAACTACTTAGGAACACCAATTGGTTATCAGGATAGCACATGTTACTGATCTCTAACTATAAAAGGATGCCTTGTCACACATTCAAACCATCTGTATCTACCTGTAGAACAGTACAAAATACTGAAACACAAACCAAAAATGAGTAATATACCAGTCAATAACACCTCCAATTACTAAGAAGGTATGTATAACATTTAGTATGTCTGTGTATGTAGTACCTGTTCTGTAAGAATTACAGTGTAATCAATGCATATAGTGGAAATAGCTATCTTGTAGCAATGTATTGTTGAGCAGTAGTAATGCTTGTAGTATTCTATGTGTGTACTGCTGTAGGTCACAAGGCAAACTCCTCATACACCACAAGGGATGATATATATGGGCTTGGAACTCACCAATTCTCTTCCAGCCACTGTCAGTGTCAGGGTTGGTCCAACAAGTATGTGCTATAACAGGGATAGTATATGTCGATATATTGTAACAGTAGACATATGTATGGGTGTATAAGTAAGATGAACATGTCAAAGGTGGGCTTACTGTGCAAATATGGTTTGCATTGTGGGATATTGTGCCAATAACTGTGTAATGTACAGTATTTTAGGCAGATCTGTATTCCATTTTACATAGCATTTCTGTTATGTTATGCAAACATTAGTTATGTCTATTGGCAATTACAATACTCAATAACAGGATACATATGACTTGTATTCATCTGACAGTTTAGCAGCATGATAGCAAAGATAATTGGAAGAGCTAGGTAACTATCCATGCACATAACACATGTAATATCCACCTCTCTAGTATCGTTTGCAAGCAATAACAGCTGTGCATGTGTACATGTTATGCAAATGTGTAGTGACCCTTGTTACAGGGCTGGGCCAAATGGCTATGTGCACACCTACATAGAGTGGATATTGAGAGTAGAGACACACTGGTTGAACTTTCAGGTTTGTGTAGCCTAACCTCTCATTGCCAACCTAACAGCCACTTGCAAATACTGTATGTAAGGTAGTGCACAGTACTGGTAATGAAACAGGTTGCATATCATCTTTAACTCCAGTGTAACATCTGCAGTAGGAGTGTAAGATGTAGGAGACTGCTGCCCATGTGTAATAGCTGCTTCATAGGTGATGGCTTACACTATCTGATTATATCCTGATCATGTTGATAGTGGCAGCAGAGTCTATTGATACATGACTCTGTTTGGGAGTGGGTGTCTGTGCCCAACAGAGCTCATGGTTCTGGTGGATATGTGAGTATATACCCAGAAAAGGAAACAGACCTGTAGACACTTGCATCATCTGTAATCAACTATCAGGATGTGATGTGCTCCTCAGAGGAGGATTGCTGCTAAAGGTAGCTACTATGTTTCTGTAATAGCCAGTGTTGTCATGTCCATAACACAAATAATTACTTGTGAGCATCACTGTCTAAAACATCTTCATAAGCAATAAGTAAACTAAATACAGTACTTGGTACTTGTAGTACTGAATGCTCATACAGGCATGTCCACTAGTCAGCTACTGGTGTTTACTAATGTCAGCTTTGTGTATGTGGCCATCCTGGGGGAATGTAATCTCTATGCCATGTACACTGCCAAACCCACCTAACACCACACCCCACACATTGTCTGGGATGCAGCTACAGGGGTAAGCTGGAAGGCAGTCCAGTCTACAGCCATGACTGGACTGGACAGTCATGAGGTGTAGGTTAACACATGCATCTCATCATCACAACCAACACATACCCTTACCAGAACACAGTAAGGACACCCACACATACTACCAGAAATCACACACATTCACAGAGGCTTCTAAGTATCTGGCCAAGCAAGTGACCTCCCAAGCTGGAATAGACAGACAACAAAATACACAAACTGTATGACATAGTTTGCATAATTGTGCCACACCTCAGAACACGTGGCCAGAAACATGCCCAACAGTACTCATTTGTGAATGCAAACTCTAGCACTATGTTACACACCAAGCTATACGAGGGCAAACATACTGTCAGCTGCCTGTCTGCCATGATTAGCCACATACCCATACACTCAGACCACCTTTTGAACTATACACATGGCCCTGGCATATTCCATGTTGTTGTGCAGGACCTGTGATGCAGTAGCCTGGACTGCATGGAAACACACATGTAGGAACTGTCAGGTCTTGTAGCCCATGCAGGTATGTCCCAAGGCCTGGGTAGCATTCTGCCATTGGCCAGAATGATACTGCAGTACAGGGACAAAAGGATTGTATTCCACAATTGTCTAATGTACTGGTGCAATGCAAAGGGTATCCAGTATCTCTCTGCCTGGGATAACATGGTTGACAGACCATGATGCTTTGCCAGACAGGGCCTGCACCTGTCACCCCTGGGAATCTGGATACTGGCTAGGGCTCATGCTTCCCCTATAGTGCCTTCATCATGCAAAGTTCAAGTGAAAGTCCACTGCTGTAACAGGGACAGCCAAGCAATAAACTGCAGGTCTCGCTACTCAATGATACATTTCAGAAACTCAATATGGACTCACTTATGTCAATCCTTAACATGGAGAACATATCTGTGCAGTGACTGAGATATGGTTCAATGCTCTGGAGAGCACACCTGCATGACCATGTTATAACACATACCTCACCTCTTGCCCATTATCCTTTATTGGAACACATGGGCCACAGGTGTGTCCATATTCCTGAAGGATATGTACACCCCCACGCTAGTTGCACTTGCATAACTTCAGATGCATTATGCTGAGCAACTACCTTTGTGCCAAAGTGGAATCCAAATTGCACCTTGCGACAGATCACCCACCATGCCTCAGAATTCCCAACTGTCATATTGTGCTGTAATGGGGAATATTAGGTTTGAGACAGAAAACCATAATAATGGCTACTCTCAACTATTCCATTATGAACTGGGAAGACTCCTCATGTACCAACACCTGCGCTCAATGCATGTTGGATTTCATCAACCCCAATGACCTGGATCACCATAGTCACACAAACAGGGCTAACAGTATGCTACACATAGTCAGTCTCCAAAGCCAATGTTATGCTTCTTAAGAGCGAAGTGGTGACTGTCATGGCACCCATGCAGATGGACAATGCATGTGCAAATGCTGAATCCTATACAAATGAACTTTAAGCACTCACATAAGTGCAGTGATTGTGCCATTGAAACAGAACCAAGATTCAACCAAACACAAACAAGAAGGCAAACTGGTGGTACCCTGCCTTAAAGTGTACCACAGAAGGTAGTAACTGTTGCAAGAGTGAACACACATGAGTGGAGGTGATCCCTGGTCAGCCTCAGTAAGATGCAGATACACCATATAAAACCACACAAAGCTACTGTGAAACTAATCAGCCACATATTATGAGGCCAACCACAGAGCATTCTATAGCTGTGTCATGAATCGTAATGGCAACAACAAGACCTGCCGTGCTTCACAGCACTATGGCATGGGAAGTACTGCACCTACAGAAATAGCACCTGTTCATCCAGATAGGGTCTTGGAGAACCTAAACCCACTCCCACCTCCCCCAACAGGTACACATATTTATATATCCATGTACACTACAGAGCCCCTGTAATAACAACTATGCAGGTACAAGCTGCACTCTCTAAAGCCATACATACAGCTTTCATGGGACCTGTCAACATCCCAGGGTGTATCCTACAGAAATGTCAGAACAATTTGCTCTCCACATACACATCATGTTCAATCATAGCTTCATGTCAGGCTGTGTACACACTGAATGGTGCACAGCAACAGTTATCACACCCCACAAAGGGGAGACACCACTGATAATGGGAAATAGTGCACTACTACCCTGCTGAGTCTGGTCTGTAAGGCCATGAACCGTGATCAACTTATTTGATGTAGTCAGTACAGATGTAGATGACAGTAAGGTTGATTCACACAGCATATCATGACCTTGCCAGGTCTTAGGACACCATCACCCATACTGTGTTCCAGCTACACTCAGTAAACTAGGTGTATATTCCTATGTCACAGGAGTGGTTGGCAACTGGACTGCTGGCAGAACCAACACTACAGAAGGTGTCTGACTAATACACACACATCAAACCAGTGCCAGCTACAGTAATACAGGGTTAATTCCTGGTACTCCCTCTCTTTGTTATCTATACCACACAGACTAACACAGAAGGCATCTGCCTATTGATGTTTGCAAATGACTATGAACTAGGAGCAATAGTTGACTCAATGTGTGCTGCGGTCAACATACAGAAGGGCCTTTGTGGGTCAATGTGTGGTGTGTGATGTATGGCCACAATCTGACAGCTAAGTATTGCATTGTCATCCCCTATGTTAAAAACCCTGTACCCATGAACTACCACCTAGGCAGCGGTCAACATAATGGAAACTGTGTGTGTATGGGATGCAGCTGGACAGTAGTCTTTCCTTTGATAGTTACTTCACCACACCAGACAGGTAGTCATATGTGGCACCCCTAATCATGACAGGGTGCCATCCATGAATATAGAGATCATTGTTCAGCCATACTCAACACTCAAGTGACCCATAATAGATCACATATCTCCTTTAAGGGTTATTGGCCATGTTCAGATGGCCTACACTGGCCTTCCCAATCCCTAGCTCCACTATGTAGCATGATGCCTACCCTGAATAAAGCCATGTCCAACCCAGAGATGTTGGACATGCTACACTTACACATCCTGATTTCAAATAAACACATACTTCATGGACATCCACCTTTCTAGTACAAGGATCACAACATGCCTGACAGATCTCTGTCCCATACACTTTACATACTCCTGCCATACTATGCATCCCTGTCCAGCAAAGCTGCACATTGCCCTCTTTGTGACATGGTGTGAGGACCGCATGGCAAATATATCAGTAACCCTGTGGATCAGTTCTGTGGCACTGCTTGAACTGGCCACTGAAACTTACCTGTCTGTTGGCTACAGCTAGGTAACCTTTCAGCCTAGGCTCATAAATGGCCCAGGGCATATAGCCTACTAGTTCACTATGACCATACATGCTATAGTTGATATCCAACCCTGCAAATACCATCAGGCTAGCCATTGTCCCATGTGTTTCACATGTGCAACATGGGTAATACATGGCAGGATGCTAAACAGCTGTACAGTGCCATGTAGATGTATATGGCAAAACACATACATGTAAAACTTTCTGTGAGCAAGTCTGCAGGGTCACAGGTCACATCCCTTAAGGCTGTGTATGACTATATATGTGACATATACACAGCATTAAGGTCTATTGCATTAATGTGAACACATCCAGGCATGTGCTGATAGGTAAAGACACCAGTACAGGCAAACAGACATGCCCACATCAAGACATCCACATGGAGTATGAGCAATGTCATCACTTGACACACACATATATGGTGATAACATCAAATCACCAGTAAGTGTCAAATGTGTGTGAGTTAAACATGTCAGTGGTGTTAGTGTCATGTAGATTTGCAAAGACATATTTGTAATCTTAATAAATGTGATACACATGTATGTTCAGCTGTACTTCTGTACTTCTCTGTGAGTTACTGTGACCTGTCTCCATCATTATGTCTTCCAGGTATGCTGCATGCCAGGCTGCCACCATACACCCACTTGGAGGATGAGGTCCTCATCCCATACCTCCTCGACAACCATGTAACACTCTTCAGCCATGTGCCACAGGATGCACAGCAGTGGGATGCCCAGTGGGAGGAACTCCACAGGAGGGTAAATGATGTTGGCAGCCACAATCGCACCTATCAGCAGGTGCGCCGACACTGCACGGACCTCATAAGATGGGTGAAACAGCATGCTAATGCAATCGCCAGGGAACAAGGTGCAACAGGTGGGGGCCACTCACCCAGCCCCCACTCACACGTACCGAGGAGCTACTGGCCAACCTGGGGACACCTGCAGACCTCCATCCACAAGCTTTAGCTGGTATTGTGGAGGTGGGTGTCTCTCAACCACCGAGCCTGGAGTTGCCTGGTAAGTCACTACTGCACATATAACACAACTATATTTCATATAGTTACATGTGTTACTGTACAATATGTAATGTAACATCATATGCAAGGCATGTATGCACACATGCCACATACTATAGTCTGCTACTCTATGTATGCACAGATGTGCATACTCCATAGTATAGTCTATTGTACTGGCTTATGTGCTAACATGGACATTGCACCCTGTAGCTATCACACAGGTGTGGATAATGATCTTACTGCTGTGACACTCCTATTTAGGTACCTCTGGCATTTTGCAGTGACACCAGCCTGTTGCAGGTGAGATTGTTATTTACCAGGCTTGATAATGCACAGATCATATTAATTGCATGCTATCTGCCATGTGGCCATTTAACACATGTACACATAATGTATGGTGGTCCTGTTAATATACACTGGTCAGACCTGCAATGCATCACAGTGGTTACCCATGTGGAATGATTGAAGACTATATGAAACACCTACACTAAACCTTACAAACTGTCATTGCCAGATGTGTGGACAGCTGTGAATACAATGGTGGAGGTGTGGTTCACTGTAGGGACAGGTACTACAGATCAGCATTACACATGTGGGGAATACAAACAGTACTATACAGAGAGCATATGTGTGCACACACTCTAAATGTGTTGGAGCTGGAGTATGACCAGCCCACAGGATTCACCCTTGTGGATTATACCCATGCTATGAATGTCACACAATGTCATGTGCTATCTGACATGTCCATGACATGTAGTGGGCTGACTGCAACACTGCTCAACTATCCTGCAAAACATGATATCTCACATCCCAAACATACCACCCTTTGTCTGCATAACCCTGTCCTCAGTGGAGCATATGACATCTATGGGTGTATGTCATATGGGATAACACTGACATGTGACATAGATGCCCATCACAACCATTGGACAAAACATGTGTACACATGGCCATGGAGGATGGCCAGAGACATGAAGCAACACACACAGTAGAAGTGATGTACATGTGTGTACACCCTGTTGTACATTGGCTCGACACAATACAACTATGGCCTTTGTGTAATGGTGATATTGCAGATGTGAAACACTAAACATCATACAGGCCTGTGCACAGCTTGTGTAGGCATGACATCAAAACCACCACATAACATGTCTTGAACATCTTGAGTGTGTCACGACATGAAAGCATTCACCTATACAGTATCCAAATACATACATGTGTTGCACAACATACACATACAACCACAGCAGGCCACAGATACAGTACATTCACCTTGCTGGTGTCAGACATCACTGTCATGCTTGCTCCTCATGTGTGTGAGGTACACAGATGGCATGTGGGACATGGAGTACTGCTAAGTTAGCCATGTCTGGGCATAGTTGCCAGGCATCAGTAATATGGTTGCAGGGGTGTCATCTGTATACCCTACAGTGACCTGTGTCACACATTCCACATTAGGGTTTAGTGTGTATACACCTCAGTGACGTGGGTCACATTCCACATTAGATATGTATTGTATCTGAACACAGTCATGGCTATGAACTGTGTCTGTAACTCACACTGTATAGCAATAGTGAAGCCACATGATGCCCTGCAATGGCTATGCACATCAGCTCAATGTGCAGTATGTCACTGCATATTTGTAGGGTGGACTGACAACATTGCATCAGCTGAAGGTCCATGTTAGTATAACACATCCCTGCATTGGGACACCATTACCTTACTGTATATTTGAAAGGACACCATTGTGTTACACATGTATGCATGTCATTCAACACGTCAGCAGAAGACATGTCATACTACATGTGATTGGCAAGGTCATATGCCACACATCAGGCTGGTGTACTGTTAACCTGTGCTGGTCTGTGGCACCATTGCAAAGTAGGGACAGCCATGTCAAACATGTGTGTACAGCCACATGCACATTGTCTGTAGACTCAGCTCAGGGGTAGGCAGAATAATGTTGAACAGACATGCACTGCTTTGGGGAGATATGCAAGCTAGGGCTCAGGCAAACATAGTATTCACTCCACATACCCTTCTGCACATGTCCTCCTCACACATAGGGGCAGTGGCCAACACAAAGCATCAGTGGCAGATGTACAAAGGTCAGCGATGGTCTGTTAACATGTGGGGTATGTTGCACAAAACATGGCAGTGCAGTGCAATGGTGCATAGTGCATGCATTGTGTTGCAGGTATGGGGCATAAGCTACTAACACAAATGGTGCAACACAGGGATGTATGCTAACTACTACTATAAATGTGTAAGGTGCATGCCTTCTGCTATAACACATGCATGCTGTTGTGTGCAACTCAGGGATGTATGATAACTACCACTATAATTGTCTAAGCTGAATGCCATCTGCCATATCACATGCATGTTGCATGCCATTGGGTGCCATAGCATGTGTCTGTCTGTGTGTCTGTGTGTGTCTGTGTGTCTGTCTGTGTGTGTGTGTCTGTCTGTGTGTGTCTGTGTGTGTGTGTGTGTGTGTGTGTGTGTGTGTGTCTGTCTGTGTGTGTGTCTGTGTGTGTGTGTGTGTGTGTGTGTGTGTGTGTGTGTGTGTGTGTCTGTCTGTCTGTGTGTGTCTGTGTGTGTGTGTGTCTGTGCTGTATAACTTGTAATGTACAGTTCTTGTCTGCCCCTCACAGGTGTTGATGTAGGTGCGTTGCCCTCCTGCAGTCCACCTGATGTTAGTGTCCCCACAGACTCTAGCAGTGATGATGAAAGTATGATTGAGGCACAGGCAGGGTTGTCAGGGGCTGAATCTGTGCCATTGGTTGCCATTCCACCTGTATCCCCCTCATCCCCACACACAGTTCTCCTGCCTACACATACCCCATCACCAGTGGCCATAGAGGAAGGACAGTTGGCAGATGGTAGCATGGAACAGGGAAGTGTGGAGACTATGGAAGGTGTGCCTGCACACCATGATCCCAGCCAACTGACTGGTGATGTCCCACACAGGCATGTGCCCAGTGCTGCTCATAGGAGGACCACTGGCCAACATGCCCCTGCAAGACAAAGCACATCAGCTGGTGTCACCAGACGCATGTTTCAGGCTGTAATGGAGGCACAGGCACATGCTGAATGGCACAACAGAGAAGGTCTGAGGCTTCAGAGGGCTGCTGTCCATTCTTTAACTGACAACATCCAGGCAATTGCAAATGCTCACCATCATCTTGCAGATGTCTTGGATAGATGATTGGGTGACATGGTGGGAGTCCTTGACCATGGCATGTCAATCCTCGAGCATGGAATGTCTGTGCTGGAACATCTGGTGGGAGTGAGGCATCAGGCACGTGGACGTAGGCCAGCTACATCACCTGTTGAAGGTCTACATGAACATGCTACTTCACATGCCCACTCCCATAGTGGCAGTAGCAGCAGCAGTGCAGCTGGTGCTGTGCTGTCCACACCAGGACACAGCAGGCCATGTGCACATGGTCCTGGATGGTCCCAACAGGGACATGGTTCCAGTGGACATGTGTCATCAGACAGTACCCAATCTGGACCTCTGCCTGGTAGTGCCCATGCAAACCCTGGCAGACGCAGGTCATGTGGCCATGGCCGGACACCGTGAACTGTGGAACCTGCCCTGTACAGTCTGCAGCTGTCAATAATACCCCAGTGTAGGCCAGCCACATGCCAGACCTGTGTACATACACACACACACCAGAAACAAATGTAGGGCACCTCAACACACACACATAACATCCACACATGCCCAATGATATCAAAGGCCCTAACCCACACACATGATGTCATCCAATGGTGCAGCCTAGGCCTCTGGCAAACATTATCACCCTGTGCATATGATGATGCCTGTGCTGCATCCCTGTCATCCACATCATCGGTGCAGGGACATGCTCATATGGTCTGATGCACAGGGTGAACATACTAGGAAGACAATTGTAGATTAATATTGTTGAGTAGTGTTTGACAGGCAACGGACATACCATGTAGTACAGTTTTAGAATGCATTTGGTATGTTTGACAGTATGTATCATGTGTAACAGTAACTGCATGTTGATCTTGATGTTCTGCCTTCCTCTTTCAGGTGTAATTGCATGTGCCGGGGGATGTCAGTGTTTGCAGTTAGTGTCCCATATGTAAATGTTGACTACTCACAGGTCTGTATGACAATACCTGCATGCACTTTGTAGCTTCCACATCGCAGTTTTAATCTCCCAAGTTTCAATTATGTTTACTGATCTAATGATCCAAGAGCATGATAGCTGTGTAGTAAGCTACTGTGTTCAGAGCCATCACATCCATAGTGGGTGACATCACAGGTATAGTTACCTGGAGCGGGAGGAGGTAAAAGAGTGGTATAGCAGATGACAAGGGTAAAGGCCAGTGGAAAAAGTGGCTTCTCATTGGGAAGCAGTAATACCTGCTCTCATGACAGGATGCAAACACAGACACACCCACACACTCAGGGATTCACAGACACACACACACACACACACACACACACACACACACACACACACACACACACACACACACACACACAGTTGCCAGTGTTGGGATGAGAACCCCTGCCTATGTGCAAATCATCATTATAGTACTACACAATTACAAGATGCACCACAGAGATTACACATGTACAGGTAGTCAGAATGGCCTAAGATCGAGGACATCAACAGGGATACTAGATTGCAGTGAGTGAATGTGGGGTGGGGGGTTCATCAGTCGGCTATGTAACAACAAGCCTCACCCCAGGGTGTACATGTTTACAGGTGGTTAGAATGCCCTTCTAAGATTGATGACATCAACAGGGATACTAGATTGCATTGAGTGGATGGGGGAGGGGCCTTAACATTTCACTATGGTAAAATACAGCCTCACACCAGGGACCGGACAGCCATACACACACACACACACACACACACACACACACACACACACACACACACACACACACACACACACACACACACACACACTGTGGCATTCACAAAGATATACACCTATGTCACACACATACAGACACTTGACATGTGTGAGATTCAACCACCTGCCTATGCCTTTCTTTCTACACTTCACTCTGTACTGATGTCTACCACAGTGTTCAGGAGAGTGAAAAACATTTGGGATGTATTCCCCACCATACAGGACATATATGGACACACACACACACCCACACGTGCCAGTACTGTGAATCAAACACCTGCCTATCTCATGATAGGTATTACAGAGTTACAGCACTATCACACATGCTACAAAGCATACTGACTCTTTCCTTTGCCACCTGTGCTGATATATGCACAATATATGCACAGGGAGGTGTTACTGTTACAGGTGTCAAGAGGTTTGCCTTCAGTGTCACCCTTACTGCATTCTACGTTGTGTGTCTTCCACTTCAATTAACAGAACCATAGCATAGCAGTTACACAGGTTATTGTAGGAATGGTTGTAACACACCTGTGAGCTGTCCTCAGTAATCATTCATCTGCAAAGTAGCCCCACCACTTAGTAGTCATGTCCAAACATCTGTCCATACCTAAAGTACAGCTTACTGTACTTTGAGCATATCACCATATACAGTTGGCAATGTTGAGGCTGCATTGCAACAGCATGATGTACTAAGACAACAGTCACCTTCAAACATCAGACACTGCACATGCATGGAATCTAAACACACATCAATACATGTACACATATGCAGTCTCCATCAGTAAGTGGACTAGCAGGTCAAGAGGATACATTCCACACCTTCCCCACACCATGTGTGAAACCTAGCCGAGCATTACACCATAATGGATGTTGTATTCATGTACTGGTAGGACACACAACCACCTTCACTGAGTAGCCAAGTGTACATTCATGCCAACAGCACATATCAGCAAGACACACACACAGCAATATTCCATGTCATGATCCCACAAACTGTTACTTGACAGTTCCACGGTGAAGCCAGGGCACTGTAATGGTCAACAGTGAGCACTTCATATATGCCACACACACCTCATGATTACTGGAAGAGTGCCAGCAATGTGCTCTGTTTGAGCTAGGCATTACACTCATTCAAGCATGTGCGAGGTCTGTGGCTTGTAAACATCTCACCCCAGCATGTTCTGGCTATTGTGGTAATAAGGTTAATGTCCAGACAGCACACAGCATGCATGGCTTGCAATTGTTGACATGGGGTATATGTAGGAGCTGTGGGCACACATGGCTGTACATGTCATGGACATATCACCTGTAACTACTCAGGAACATACAGAGCATAGCTGTATTTCCCTGAGTCTGTCAATACAGGCCATGTGTGTAGGTCCTATGATCCTGTTATTTGGGTATGTTTGTAGGCATTGCATTAGGTGGACATGTCTAATGACATACATGCCACATGGGTTGTTGTATGATATGATAGGTGTCATGGGTGACCAGTAGAGGGAATATTACCTCTGTCAACATAGATATCAAACCTTATGTACTGTTATCATTCAGCAGCCATGGACCTATCTGCCATGTGCATGTGTGTAATGAATGTAGCCACCTGTATGTAGAAAGGACAACAACAGCTATGGTATTTTCATTTATGTTGTATGAGTGTGGGATGTACATATCCAGGGCAGGTACATTTAGGTCATATCCAACCATGAGGGTGTTGTTTACTGGTGTACAGCAACAGTCAACTGTGTTAATGCTGACAACATCCGAGGGACCCTGGTATGTGTACAACTGACCTGGTTACAAACAGTGGTATAATTGCATTGCATAACACATTATGCAACTGTGGCAGTACATGGGTACTTTGCACAGTTGATGTAGGGCTAGGTACAGTCCACCAATCGAAGGTTATTTGGTGTTCTACCATACTATGTCATACCACATGTATGGATGTGTGTTGGTAGTCTGAGGACATGGTGGTGGATGTATGAGGATACACCCTAGAATGCAGCTTTTGCCACTGTCACCTGTACCTGACTCATCTGTGATGACTTATGTCAGAGTAGTGGTCTTTACTTGTGAGTAGCCTTTATGAATATGTGGACACCACCACCTGGAATGGTCCATACCAGTGTTATGGCCCACATGTCTGGATCTGAGTTATATGGTGGTAGTGCAATTGTGCACTACAGAGCCTTCAGCCAGGTGTTCCTCACTGCACAGATGTCAGTATTCCCCATTGTAGGTTCTACATTGAGCAAATGGATTATGAAAGCCACACATCTAGCACTGGTTAG
>NC_056732.1:1587380757-1587395757 GCF_019279795.1 Protopterus annectens | reverse complement strand
ACTGTCAGGTGGCCTGATGCCAAGGATCACCCCTCACCCAGCCTTGTACAGCCATCTTGCACAGCCAACCACTACACACCCATGAAACAATGCACACATGCATGTCAGTACTGGCACCTTGTGTCTGCATGCAGGGTATGATGTTCCCAACCACAGTCACACCCAGTATAACTCCCATTGGCATACTGACTGATGTCAGACACGTTCACATGCCCTAGCCCATAGAACCTCAGGATATCCCCTGTGGTGCATGTAATACCTGTGCATTACTCCAGTGTGGCAAACATAGTAGTTAGGAAGTGTATTTGTGAGCCTGCCAAAGTGTGCCAATGTGTCTCAGTCCCTTAGAGTGTGGTTGTGTTGACAATGACATCTGTTCATGTGGACAGCCATGTGTGCTACACCTAATGTATGTGTACTATATCTCTGTTGCAGATGTCGCTCGCCATCACATATATATGTTCTTACAGCACACCATCATATCAGCTATGTGGCACATGGAGTAACTGCTTGCACTTGTAATAATAGTGACTAGTCAGTCAGGGTTTGAAGCCCTGTACTGGTAGGTGTGTGACAGATGATGCTTAGGTTTTAGTCTCCCAGCCCTTCTCTGATGGGCTTTACCTTTTTCTGTCCCTTCCACACACTCTCTGGTGGATGTGGAGTTGTACACCTGCTCAGCAGCAGCTTGTGTTTTGTAAGTGATGGTCATGATCAGGTGAAGGCCTCTGCACCTATTGCAGTCCTCCTCTAGCTGATTGCATGTGGAACAGCTGTAGTGACATTCCCATAGCCAATTGCATGGAAACACAGTACAATATCTAGGAACATCATGTCAGTGTTTGCCCATGACAGTCGCTGTGAGTGGAACCTGGATCTGGTGTTTGGTAAACAGCATCACAGATGATATCTAGACATTCCTCAAACAATATACACAGTGGAAAATAGCCTAAAAACAGGAAGGTGATGGGCCAGACATGACTACAGCATGTAAGTATAGCTATGCTTCATTGAGACTATTGCCAGTTTAACAGGTTGTGTGTGGTAATGGCTAGTCTGTATGTTTTAATAAGTGACAAGACAGTGCTCGGTTTGTGAGGAAACCCCCATCTTTAGGGTCATCTGTGGACTGGTCAGTGTGTGGAACCATTTGTTTCTTGTGTTACTCACAGAACACACATCTGTGAACTGCAGAAGCATAGTGTAAGGCTTGCACTCAGTACATGGTGATAGTGATGAGAGTTACTGGCATCGCATCCCTGATTGGACATATGTCACATGAAACAGTGGTATGACAGTCACTGTCTGAGGTTATCACAATGAAATGCCAATAATGGTCCACTGTTCATAGCTGCTGTCACAAGTCATCTACACTTTGTACAGATGTCATGCAGTATATATATGCATGTGTTGTGCTCCCTCTGCAAATGTATGACATCTGTTGTGTTGGGTTGATGGTCATATCTATGCATGCTGTTATAAGTAATCCTGAATGCTGTTGACTATTACTAAGTCATATCTGTGTTAAAACTGCAACACCATAGGCTGTATGGTATTAGAGGTCCCGTGGAACCACCTGTCCCACTTCAGCTGGCCATGGCACCGGGCACCAGCACATCTGGGGCTCAGCCTTGGACCTCCACCACTGTTGGCTCTGCACCACCTTCTGATGGAACTGCCACTGAGGATGGGGCTTGTCACCCCTGGGAGCAGGTCCAGGCAGGAATTGTCAGCCATCGTACAGTCCAGGATGTGGTGCATAGAGGGCTCAATAAGGGGTTTCAAGACCAGATACACCAGCTCGAGGGCAGAGTGTCTCATTTAGAGGGTGAGCCTGCCCTTCCTAGACAGCCTCCAGCACAGCCACCTTTGCGACTGTGAAGGTGCAGTGGTGGCTGGCCATGGGTGGGGACCTCTGTCCCACTGTTTCCATTTGGGGCTCATGGGCTTGTGACTGCCAAACACCTCCCGCCCAAGGTGTATCCCTCCACGGTGTCATATACCCCTGCTGTATGCTGTCTTGTCTGTCATCCTACCCAACCTATCCTCCACAAGCATACCTACTCTCCTTCCCAACATCCCACTCTCACCTTATGAAAATGGAAACAAAAGGCCAATCTGTTCCCAGACCATTTGCCCCATACATAGCTGTCCATTTCACACACGTGTCCACTAGACACATGTAACCTTTTAATTTGCATCACAACATACTACTGTTGTCCTCACCCCTCTCTCAGGCACACGTCCTGGTATGCACATGACTCCTAAAGGTTCCAGGTACACGTGATGCAGATGACCCCATTGTACACAACGAGACTGACCCCATTTAACTTTTTAATGATGATGATGTCGCACACAGCAACTTGCAAGAGTACTGTTCTCACATCATGATTGGACAGGAACTGTTTTGTTAATGTAAATAAAATGCACAAAGTAATGTATGTGGCCAAATGTACAAATGTTTGCATGTATTAATGACACATGTCTGTCTGAGGGAGCCTTGATACTACATAGTACAACACCACTATATAATACAGGAGTTGTAGGTGTTTCCCTTTTCATTCTTTTTTAATGGTTGTCACATGGTATGTTCTTGATATATCTATATATATCTATATATATGTATGTATCTATCTATATCTGGACATAAACACACACACATACATCTACATGATGGAATACATTTCCTGTACTGTTGAATGACTGTGCTAAATATGTTTGTGATAACATCCAATGTCTGTATATCTGCCATGGCTTAGTGATAAATAACATTGGCTGTGGTATGCAGGGTCCTGGTTTCGAGCCTTGCAGAGGCCATTTATTTTGTTGCTGGGCAGAACAAGGGCCGCTTGGATGTAGTGATTAAGGCACTTTTAAGCAGTTGTGTCGGGTGTGGGCAGGTTTACGTGACGGTAAGTAGCAGTTACATTTGGTTACAGTTCCTTACACTCAGTTACCTTCTTGATTGCTTAACCTGTGTAGGCAGTGCTTACTCCCATGCAAACAGGTTGAAACCTGCTCACTGCTGCTTAAAGTGCTTACTCCCACTTACCCCCATGCTAATTTCTTTAAAAGAAAAGAAAAAAGGGTGATAGGAAAGTGGTGAAAAAGGGGCACAAAGAAGGAAAGACAGTAGGCAAGGTAGCTAGGAATGTGCAGGAAGGGTGTAGGGAAGGTCCATAGCTGTCCATTTCTTCTACAGCAATGGCTGTGCACATGCAATAAATTCGGTGGAATATGTGGACACTCACAACCCTGAGAGAGGGTTGAGGACAACAATAGTATGTTGTGATGCCAATTAGAAACATTTAGATGTGTCCAGTGGACACGCAGCTAAAATGGACAGTTATGTATGGGGTGTGCTTTTTATGGGAACAGATTGCCCTTTTTTCTTTTATTTTAGGTGAGAGTGGGATGTTGGGGAAGGAGAATAGGTATGATTGGGGAGGATAGGTTGGGTAAGATGACAGACAACACAAAAAAGATGCATACAGGGGCGGTATATGACACATGTGGGGAAACACCTTGACGAGGAGGGTGTTTGAAGTCGCAAGCCCATGAGCCCACAAATGGATACAGTGGGACTGGGGTCTCCACCCATGGGCAGTCACCACTGCACCTTCACAGCCCAGAAGGTGGCTGTGCTGGGGGCTGTATAGGATGGGCAGGCTCACCCTCTAGTTGCTCCACTCAGCCCTCAAGCTGTAAACCTGTGTGTTTACAACAGGAGTCCATTGCAACATGTTCTGTACATGTAAGTGTATGAGCATGCACACTGTGGCCTTCCGTGGTTAGAATCGGACTGCATCCCAAACAGCCCTGTGCTACTGAGTGTATGAGTGTACCCACTGCCACCTTGTGTAATTTGAGTCAGTGCATCCAAACAAGCCCTTTGTTTCTAAGTATATGAGCATGCCCAGTATAACCTTGTGAAGTTGTAGTCATAGTGCATCCCAAACGGCCCTGTGCTACTAAGTGTATGAGCATGTCCACTGTCACCTTGTGTAATTGGAGTCAATGCATCCAAACAAGTCCTGTGATTCTATGTGTATGAGCATGACCACTGTAACCCTATATAGTGATAATAGTTGTCCATTCCACAGATGGGCATAATCCAGTTCAGGGCTTGTTGTGCTACAACTACACCTCTCAAGCCTACCTATGTCTTACCTGCAGATGATGTGTCACATTTGTGCATACAGGTTGTAATGGACTCCTACTTTAAACACACAGGTTTACAACTATGTACATCTTAACTGTCAGTATCCCTGTTGTTGTCCTCACTCTTAGAAGGGCATTCTGACTTTCTTGAAATGTGTACTCTCTGTGGCACATCTCGTAACTGCATAGTACTGTAATACTGATCTGTAGATAGACAGGAGTTCTGATTCCCACCACTGGCAAGTGTGTGTGTGTGTGCCAGCAAGTGGTTGTGTGTGTGTATTTGTTTCTGCATCCTGTCATGATAGTGGATTTTGCTGTTTTCCAAACAGTCCTTTTGCACAATCCTTTATCCTTGTCATCTGCTAAACCACCCTTTTCCCCCCACCCCACTGCAGGTAATCAGTCCTGTGATGTCACCCAGCTCAGAAGCAGAATCAGAGTAAGTGTAATTGTATGGTGTCTGTGGCACATACCCCAACTACATACCACTCAACTAGTTACCTTTACATAGGCAAGACGTGTATGCACAATACTGACAAGTGTGTGTGTGTGTTTGTGCGTGTGTAACTACCCTGTAACCAGGCATACACATGTGTTATGTCTTTTAACATGCTGCACACCATGGTAGTCATCTGTGGTGAGTGGAGTCTACAAATTATTACATAGTTAGGAATAGAAAAGAATAGACAGTCAAGAACAACTACAGTTGGGTATGTTATTTTCCTGTGCCACTGTCGAGCAGTGACACAGAAGTGGTTGCCGGGGTGTATGTCCATACCCATCATTCCCCCACCCAAACTCCACAATCCCTGGGGTATATTTCCTTAGCCAGCATTCCCCACCCCAAACTCCACATACACAACAACCATCCCTTCTCTGGTGAACTGATTATGATTTAAATGTTATAAAACAACAGATGCCTCTGTTTTGTGTGCACGTCAGTTCCTTTGGATCCCTTCTGTGTCACAAAGGGTGTTCAGACATGTGTGTACACACACACACACACATATATATATATATATATATATATATATATATATATATATATATATGGCTATAGCTGTGTCTGTGTATATGCTTTTATATATATATGTATATATATATATATATATATATATATATATATATATATATATATCTATATGGTGTACACATCCCGTAGGTGCATATATGTATTTAGTTATGACAGTTGTACAGATGTAGACTTGTCTGTGTTGTTTCACTGAGTACAGTACATTCAAGGGTACTGTACATATGTACACAAAGTGACTGTCCCATTTGTTTTCAGTACTGTGAAATACCTGTAGTAAGGTGTGTATTATAAAACCATGAAACATTTATACAGCCCAGATGGCTTAGTGGTTATTCCAGTTCCCTCGGTGTGCATGGTCCAGGTTTCAAGACCTGCAAGGCTTGTTGATAATGTAATTTAGGACTGAATAAGACACTTTTATTCAGTTGTAAGTGGGTATAAATGTGTTTTCGCAACAGTAAGCAGTAGGTACACACAGGTACAAGACATGTACAACTCGCAGTACACTTGAAATGCCCTTCTTTGGCAATCCTGCTGATGTCACCCACCTAGGAATATAGCTCTGTGATTGCTGTAACCCAGTGATCTCTGTAGCACATCCTGTAATTGCATAATGCTGTAGTGTGATAAACTAGTTTGGTAGGTGTTCTAATCCCAGACATGCCAACTGTGTGTGTCTGCTTGAGAAGGCAACAATGTTTTTTTTAGAGTACGCACTCTCCTTATGATTCACATGCTCACCTTTGGCAATCCTGCTGATGTCACCCACCTAGAAATACACCTCTGGGATTGCTGTAACCTAGCAATCTCTTTAGCATATCCTGTAACTGCGTAATGCTGTATTATGATAAACTAGTTTGGTAGGTGTTCTAATCCCAGACATACCAAGTGTGTGTGTGTGTGTCTGCCTGAGAAGAGAGCAATGCTTTTTAGAGTACGCACACTCCTTACGATTCACATACTCATGTTTGGCAACCCTGCTGATGTCACCCACCTAGAAATACACCTCTGGGACTATTGTAATCCAGTAGCCTCTGTAGCATGTCCTGTAACTGCATAATGCTGTAGTGTGATAAACTAGTTTGGTAGGTGTTTGAATCCCAGACATGCCAACTGTGTGTGTTTGCCTGAGAAGGGAACAATGCTTTTTAGAGTATGCACACTCCTTATGATTCACATACTCACCTTTGGCAACCCTGCTGATGTCACCCACCTAGAAATACACCTCTGGGACTGCTGTAATCCAGTTATCTCTGTAGCGTGTCCTGTAACTGCGCACCACTGGAGTGTGATTTAGAACTGTGGGAGGGATCCATCCACAATGATGGCAGTTATGTATGTTTTCTGTGTGTTTCAATGTCTGTGTAGGGAGCAATGCATCATACTCTACTTACTTGCAGGACTTTACAATGCCCTACTTTGGTACTCCTGCTGATGTCATACCTTGTAAAATACACCTCTGGGGAACACACTCCCTAGTAATCCTTGTGGTGCATCCTATCTCATCTCCATGCAGTAGTGTGATATAGATCTTGGTCATGGGTTCTATACCCACACATGTCAGTTGTGGACATGTTGTGTGTGTCTCACTGCATGTTTTGTGAGCAATGCATTTTGGGCTACTCACTTGCAGGAAATCAGAAATGCCCTAATTTGGTAAACCTGCTGATGTCATTCTTTGTGAAATACACTGTTAGAGATGGAGTAACCCAGTAATCTCTGTAGTGCGTGCTATAACTGTGTAATGCTGTATTGTGATAAACTAGTTAGGTAGGAGTTCAATTCCAAGACATGGTAGGTGTGTGTTTGTGTGTGTTTGACAGTCAGAGCCTGTGTGGAGGTGGCTGTGAATGTCTAACCACTAGATATGTTAAGGAGTGGGTTTTGTAGTTTTCCTATATGGTGGCCATATTATATGTCACAATGTCCACCTCACGAGGTTTACAGATTTCAATCAGCCAAGAGACTGTGTTGGCACGCCATACCCCTACATCTGGCAAAAGGCCTGGTGAACACAGTAAGCAACCCTACTATTACCCAGAATACGATCTGAACCCATGTGTCATACACAAACACACTTGCCTAGCCTAGGATATCCCACTATGTTGCTAGTACCCTGCACATTGTTGACAGGTAGTAGGCATGGTGTGATTGCATGGCACCCTGTCCAACAGTACAATAGGCACATAATTGTGAACAATGCGCCTTCACTATGTTCCCCACTGGACACCTGCAACATATGTGGTGCCATCAAATGTGATCCACAAAGGACATACAATGCCTTACACACATGCCCTGTATGGACAGATGCCACTGACACCAGGGAATACCTGATTCATGCTATCATTGCAGGTGCAGGGTCAACCTGCTGTCTATTAGCAGGTCCTGCCACACCAGGCCAGTATTGGCACAGGCCAGTATTGGCACATCTGATGATAACAGTCAGTGTACACAACATGTGCCAGGCAAACCAGGTACACTTAAACATGTGACTCTACATTATTGTGGGATGTGCACATCCCAGGCATTGTCCATGTCAAGGACTATCAAACACATTGCAAAGTAATAGCCGCACACAATGGTAACCAGGATGACAGGACAGATCATACAATACCCGTCTGTGTGGGACATTGCAGACACTACACCCCTGAACCACACTGCAGACCACTGTCAGGTGGCCTGATGCCAAGGATCACCCCTCACCCAGCCTTGTACAGCCATCTTGCACAGCCAACCACTACACACCCATGAAACAATGCACACATGCATGTCAGTACTGGCACCTTGTGTCTGCATGCAGGGTATGATGTTCCCAACCACAGTCACACCCAGTATAACTCCCATTGGCATACTGACTGATGTCAGACACGTTCACATGCCCTAGCCCATAGAACCTCAGGATATCCCCTGTGGTGCATGTAATACCTGTGCATTACTCCAGTGTGGCAAACATAGTAGTTAGGAAGTGTATTTGTGAGCCTGCCAAAGTGTGCCAATGTGTCTCAGTCCCTTAGAGAGTGTGGTTGTGTTGACAATGACATCTGTTCATGTGGACAGCCATGTGTGCTACACCTAATGTATGTGTACTATATCTCTGTTGCAGATGTCGCTCGCCATCACATATATATGTTCTTACAGCACACCATCATATCAGCTATGTGGCACATGGAGTAACTGCTTGCACTTGTAATAATAGTGACTAGTCAGTCAGGGGTTTGAAGCCCTGTACTGGTAGGTGTGTGACAGATGATGCTTAGGTTTTAGTCTCCCAGCCCTTCTCTGATGGGCTTTACCTTTTTCTGTCCCTTCCACACACTCTCTGGTGGATGTGGAGTTGTACACCTGCTCAGCAGCAGCTTGTGTTTTGTAAGTGATGGTCATGATCAGGTGAAGGCCTCTGCACCTATTGCAGTCCTCCTCTAGCTGATTGCATGTGGAACAGCTGTAGTGACATTCCCATAGCCAATTGCATGGAAACACAGTACAATATCTAGGAACATCATGTCAGTGTTTGCCCATGACAGTCGCTGTGAGTGGAACCTGGATCTGGTGTTTGGTAAACAGCATCACAGATGATATCTAGACATTCCTCAAACAATATACACAGTGGAAAATAGCCTAAAAACAGGAAGGTGATGGGCTAGACATGACTACAGCATGTAAGTATAGCTATGCTTCATTGAGACTATTGCCAGTTTAACAGGTTGTGTGTGGCAATGGCTAGTCTGCATGTTTTAATAACTGACAAGACAGTGCTCTGTGAGGAAACCCCCATCTGTAAAGTCATCTGTGGACTGGTCAGTATGTGGAACCATTTGTTTCTTGTGTTACTCACAGAACACACATCTGTGAACTGCAGAAGCATAGTGTGAAGATTGTAGTCAGTACATGGTGATAGTGATGAGAGTTACTGGCATCGCATCCCTGATTGGACATACGTCACATGAAACAGTGGTATGACAGTCACTGTCTGAGGTTATCACAGTGACATGCCAATAATGGGCCACTGTTCATAGCTGCCGTCACAAGTCATCTACGCTTTGTACAGATGTCATGCAGTATATATATGCATGTGTTGTGTTCCCTCTGCAAATGTATGACATCTGTTGTGTTGGGTTGATGGTCATATCTATGAATGCTGTTATAAGTAATCCTGAATTCTGTTGACTATTACTAAGTCATATCTGTGTTAAAACTGCAACACCATAGGCTGTATGGGATTAGAGGTCCCGGTGGAACCACCTGTCCCACTTCAGCTGGCCATGGCACCGGGCACCAGCACATCTGGGGCTCAGCCTTGGACCTCCACCACTGTTGGCTCTGCACCACCTTCTGATGGAACTGCCACTGAGGATGGGGCTTGTCCCCCCTGGGAGCAGGTCCAGGCAGGAATTTTTCAGCCATCGTACAGTCCAGGATGTGGTGCATAGAGGGCTCAATAAGGGGTTTCAAGACCAGATACACCAGCTCGAGGGCAGAGTGTCTCATTTAGAGGGTGAGCCTGCCCTTCCTAGACAGTCTCCAGCACAGCCACCTTTGCGACTGTGAAGGTGCAGTGGTGGCTGGCCATGGGTGGGGACCTCTGTCCCACTGTTTCCATTTGGGGGCTCATGGGCTTGTGACTGCCAAACACCCCTCCCCGTCCAAGGTGTATCCCTCCACGTGTGTCATATACTGCCCCTGTATGCTGTCTTGTCTGTCATCCTACCCAACCTATCCTCCACAAGCATACCTACTCTCCTTCCCCAACATCCCACTCTCACCTTATGAAAATGGAAACAAAAGGCCAATCTGTTCCCAGGACATTTGCCCCATACATAGCTGTCCATTTCACACACGTGTCCACTAGACACATGTAACCTTTTTAATTTGCATCACAACATACTACTGTTGTCCTCACCCCTCTCTCAGGCACACGATCCTGGTATGCACATGACTCCTAAAGGTTCCAGGTACACGTGATGCAGATGACCCCATTGTAGACATGACCCCATTTAACTTTTTAATGATGATGATGTCGCACACAGCAACTTGCAAGAGTACTGTTCTCACATCATGATTGGACAGGAACTGTTTTGTTAATGTAAATAAAATGCACAAAGTAATGTATGTGGCCAAATGTACAAATGTTTGCATGTATTAATGACACATGTCTGTCTGAGGGAGCCTTGATACTACATAGTACAACACCACTATATAATACAGGAGTTGTAGGTGTTTCCCTTTTCATTCTTTTTTAATGGTTGTCACATGGTATGTTCTTGATATATCTATATATATCTATATATATATGTATGTATCTATCTATATCTGGACATAAACACACACACATACATCTACATGATGGAATACATTTCCTGTACTGTTGAATGACTGTGCTAAATATGTTTGTGATAACATCCAATGTCTGTATATCTGCCATGGCTTAGTGATAAATAACATTGGCTGTGGTATGCAGGGTCCTGGTTTCGAGCCTTGCAGAGGCCATTTATTTTGTTGCTGGGCAGAACAAGGGCCGTTGGATACGTAGTGATTAAGGCACTTTTAAGCAGTTGTGAGCGGGTGTGGGCAGGTTTACGTGACGGTAAGTAGCAGTTACATTTGGTTACAGTTCCTTACACTCAGTTACCTTCTTGATTGCTTAACCTGTGTAGGCAGTGCTTACCCCCATGCAAACAGGTTGAAACCTGCTCACTGCTGCTTAAAAGTGCTTACTCCCACTTATCCCCATGCTAATTTCTTTAAAAGAAAAGAAAAAAGGGGTGATAGGAAAGTGGTGAAAAAGGGGCACAAAGAGGGAAAGACAGTAGGCAAGGTAGCTAGGGATGTGCAGGAAGGGTGTAGGGAAGGCCCATAGCTGTCCATTTCTTCTACAGCAATGGCTGTGCATATGCAATAAATTCGGCGGTACATTTGGACACTCACAACCCTGAGAGAGGGGTGAGGACAACAATAGTATGTTGTGATGCCAATTAGAAACATTTAGATGTGTCCAGTGGACACGTGTGCGAAATGGACAGTTATGTATGGGGTGTGCTTTTTTTGCGGGAACAGATTGCCCTTTTTTTCTTTTATTTTAGGTGAGAGTGGGATGTTGGGGAAGGAGAATAGGTATGATTGGGGAGGATAGGTTGGGTAAGATGACAGACAACACAAAAAAGATGCATACAGGGGCGGTATATGACACATGTGGGGGGGAAACACCTTGGACGAGGAGGGGTGTTTGGAAGTCGCAAGCCCATGAGCCCACAAATGGATACAGTGGGACTGGGGTCTCCACCCATGGGCAGTCACCACTGCACCTTCACAGCCCAGAAGGTGGCTGTGCTGGGGGCTGTATAGGATGGGCAGGCTCACCCTCTAGTTGCGCCACTCAGCCCTCAAGCTGGCATAGGCGGTCTTGAATCTCCCTGTCGAGCTCCCTACGCACCACTGCCCAGACCGTACCATGTGTGACAGGTTCCTGTCCGCTTCCACTCTCAGGGGGGCTGAGCCCCATCCCTGCAGCGGTTCCACCTGAAGGTGGTGCAGGGCCAACACACGAGGAGGTCCCAAGCTGGACCCCAGATGTGCTGGTGCCCAGTGCCATGGCCAGCTGAGGTGGGACAGGTGGGTCCGCTGGGACCGTCCTTCCCATATGAGCTATGTTGTAGCATGTTTAAGGCAGATATGGGTTAGTAATAGTCAACAGCATTCATGATTCATTATAACAGCATGCATAGGTATTCCCATTACCCAGGGCACCAGATATAACATAGTTGCAGAGCAGGCAGAACACATGCATATATGGGTAAACAGTGGCCATTACAACAACATGCAGGTTTCACTGATGGCAACAGGACACCAATATGGGAGTATTTTAACATGGCACATGCATAGAAACAGATGTGAATATTTATAAACCAATAGGACATATGTCCCAACAAAGGTTAGGAGTGTAGACATATTAAATGAGTTGTGTAAATTGGATATTTTTGCACATATGGTAGGGGTGAGAGAGAGAGAGTTCAATTAACAACTAATACATCCTTGTAGTTTTCACAACATTTGTAGTCACTGCAGTGGTCTGTCCCTTACATGTATTATTACACTACCCAATGGCGTTATATTGTACAATGGTATATTTGTAGATTAGTATGTACGGGGCCTGTGTCTTACGTACAGGCTTGACAAGATGCAGGTGGTAATGCAACATGTTTTAAGACTGTTGACTGCTGTCATACACTTTGGGTGAGATGCTGGGATGGCAGGTACGTTTGCATGTACATTCTCTGACTATGTACAAGTCTATCAATTATATGTCATTTACAGCTGCCTACATTTCTTGGATCATCAGACTAATTTATCAGGGGAACAGGGCAAAAGGCAGGTGATGTGGGCCATTTATCAGGACATACTGGGCAGATTGGAACAGTTGAGGGATATGAATATGCATACCACTTTCTATTTGAGCATTCTAACATAATCTGTACAGTTGTTAAGTGTATAGATGCATACAGCTTTCTCACTGAATATTCTAACAAACTGTGTGCAGTTGTGTGGAATGATTATGCATACAACTCATTGGCGCTCCTGGGATGCAAAGCCCTGCTGTGTGTGACAAAAGCATTACAGTTAAGATCACTGTACACTATGCTATCAGGCAATTGTTGTGAGGCTTTGCAATGTATTTCGTCTAATATGACTGACCTGTTTGTACTTCAGACATTGTTATACAGCACTTCATACACATTTTATCTGCATACCACAGTGTGGGTAACATTGCTTACTACAACAGTACTATTTAATAACTGAAACAGTACAACAACATATGACTGCAGAGTAAACAGAAGCAATGCAGGGGTTACACCTTTATTCGCAGCATATTACACAGTTCTGTATACTGGTACAACACTTTCTGAGGCTCTTATATTTATTTGTTATGACAGTAAATGCAGGCTATTTACTAACCTGCTTCGCGATGCATCCTTTGCAGCCTAGCATCATAGTCTTGCTGGTTCGCAGCATGCTCATCTGCAGCTGTCAGAGAAGTACAGTGATATTTGAACATACCTATCCATAGTATACACAAGCTAGGCAATTATTAACTATGTAGTGGAAGGAGTACTTACTCAGTTCTGGGGCATTCTGCATCTGCTTTGTTTCCTGGATCTACTGTTCCAGGACATCCCCCCTCAGCCGCTTCAGGTCTGCATGATGGTGCCTGGCCTGCTCACCAGTCCGGGGGATACCTGTGGTGCTAATGAGGTCATGGGCGAGACTGTCCCAGGCCTCCATTTTGTACTGCGAGCCCTGGGCGAGACTGTCCCAGGCCTCCATTTTGTACTGCGAGCCCTGGTACTGGCCCTGCAGTAGTCTCCTGTCATGGTGCTTTACCAGGAGCCATACCATGAATTTGGACTCCTGGATGCCTCAGCGCTGCACTCTAAAGCGAGTGCCTTCTCCCACTCCAGCCATTCTGCCTGCAGGGGGATGCTACAACCAGTTATGAGCCGTATTCCCACCATCGGTTTAAGTAGGACCAGATTCCCGCGCTTTTCCGTAATTGGCCGGTTTCAAAAAAGCTAAGCTATGTCATATTCATTACAGGTAATATATGTGTCTGGTATCCGTCATTCATGTGTACATACACTGTATGGGGTCTTGGGGACTTCATAACTTTATTACAGTGACACCTCAACTCTATATTTACTACAGTACTCCAATTCACATATTTATGGTCTGTGGCAGGTTATAGAACATTACACTGTACAAAGATTCAGTTCACATATTTGATTTGATTTCCCTGTTGTGAGGATTAGTTTGCTGATACCTTTTTTATATGTATTGCTATCATGGCGTAGTAGTTTACTGCTATGACTGTGATGTACAGGGTCCTGAGTTCTAGCCTTGCAGAGGCTGGTTATTTTGTTGCTGGCCAGAACACGAGCTGTTAGGTACAGAGTGATTAAGGCACTTTAAAGCAGTTGTGAGCTGGTCTGCACGGAGCTAAGCAATGCTAACCTCAAGTTACAGTTTCTTACACTCGGTTAGCCTCTACATTGCTTCACCAGTGTGATACTCGCATACCAGTGCCCAAACAGGCTTACACCCGCTTGCTCCTGCACTTGCAAATGCACTGCATTTGTTGTTTGCATCTGACACTCACATCCCTGGTGGGGGTGAGAACTACAATAATACTTTCTGATGCCTATTACATCGGCTTACATGCCTACAGTGGGGTGTTGTGACCATGTGTTCGTAGGTGTTGTGTAGTGGGTTATGCAATGACACATATGGTCATACCGTACTTAGCCATTTAAACTGGACTGTGCTGCGGTGGGACCCATATTGGGAATGGCTGCCCATTAGGCGTAAGCATGCCGGTCGACTGTACAGAATCCGTGGCCTGTCCAGAGTTTGCTTCATACTATTGGTGTGTTCCTCTACAATCTGCACCTGTCTGGCAAATACCTGGGAACTGACATCATTAAATACAGACAAGTAATTGGGTTTAGGACCCCACATCCTTCAGCTGAATCATGCTAATGCATACCTATTATTCTATCAGCTTTCTAAGGTTGTAAGTGGAATATGTGCTTTCTGTCCCTATCAGACCTCTCAAACAATTGGGGACAATTTTCAACTGAATCAGGGACAAGTCAAGAAAAAATCAGGAACAATCAGGGACACCTTTAAAATATTAGTGCTATTAACTTGAAACATTGACAGAATCAGAGCATATGAATTAATACACATTTTCTGAAGTGAAAGAAGTTTATAACTCTTAATTATTGTCATTATTCATTAAGTGTAATTCACCA
>NC_056732.1:1587343257-1587375757 GCF_019279795.1 Protopterus annectens | reverse complement strand
GTCAGTAGTGAACTCTGAACTACAAGTACACTTAGTTTGGATTTGTAGCAGCCCATAAAGAAGATAAATATATATATATATATATATATATATATATATATATATATATATATATATATATATATATATATATATGTACTTGGATTATTTTTATATATGCATCATTACAGTTATCCAGGCAGCTCAAGGTAATAATAATTCAAGTGAAAAGGATATTGTGTTCCAGAATGAATTACTGAAACTATGAATGCTGGAAAGGGTGTCAAGAATTATCATGAGTTTTATATTGCTGAGAACTTCTTTTCCACTGAATTGTTTTATCCATCTGTTCATTAACAATGAGCTGATGTGCTTTGCTTTGCAGTTTAGGGAAGATGAGGCCTGGAGTCAGAACAGTCTGGAATAAAATCAGTTTGACACCCTTGGTAATGTACTTATTCAGTTGCAGAATGAGGCTGCACCTTATGAACACTCTGGACAAAATCATTGTAGTTCTGTGGTTCATGAAACATTAATGCATTTTTGTAAAAATGTGCTTACTAATCATTGTTACTATTTTAAGCAATACCTTAGTTGTATGTGGTCGGTTATATGTGGAGTTATTAACTACCTAATCAATATGTTGTATTAAATTCCATGATTCAAGCATAGCAGCTAACAATGACTTTTAATTTAGTTCATCCTGCTGTAAGGAGTATAGTCAGAAATGTATATATTGTACTCAGACCTGCCATTGTTGACCCCTTATACATGCACACCCACACACTTGTGTGTACATGCACAAACACACATACATACACAGCTAAACTTTAAAAATGTATACATCTCTCTAATTCTTGCTTTTGCACTTATAAATGTGCTCTTTATATTTAGCAATTTCCCACTATGGCCATAAAGAAGGCATTTTAGAAAAGTGTTCCTTTTTCTAAGTATGTTGAGTACAGTTTAGACACTTCTAGATATTTTGGGGGTTATAAGTAAAATATTTCTGAAAGGTGATCTGAAAAATTTGTAATCATTGGTGTGTCAGGCTATGAGCTTTGACTGGTGGCATATTAACTAGCAGTATTTCTCCAACTTCTTGAATATAAAACAGCATATCTTAAGTGATTTACTGACTGCAAACTTATACTTATTTCAGACCATTGTCTGCTATCGATATACTCAGAACTGCACGTGATCTTTAGACAGGAATGCTACTCTAATCAGTTTGATCCATCCATCCATCCATCCATCCATCCATCCATCCATCCATCCATCCATCTTTTTTATATCTGCTTATTAAAAACTGTGTTGCAAGAGCTGAAACCTATCCCAATAAGAGCAAAATGTATAAAAACTGTGTGTGGGGGGGTGGGTAGCCAGAAATGTCTTTTCAGTACTCATGCCTTCAAATACTGCCTCCAAATAGTTCATAGGTAAATTATAGGCAATCAGTTTGCAAACTATTAGAACCCTAGTCAATAATGTGCCATTGACAAAAGGTGAGATTCAGATCCTGAACCTTGAGTCTGAAAAGTAAATACCTTAACCATTATACCAACTCCTCAAATAATTTAAAACATGCTTGTATCTCCCCTAATGTTACCCCATAGCTTTTTAGAATGTATATTTTCAGCTATTATCCCAAACAACCATAGAGAGGCCATTTTAGATGAGTTTCTATACATGTGTCTTATATGAATATATAAGTATATAGACATGTAAGTAAGTACTAAGCAATCACTTTACAGATCATTACAAGTCCAGACAACAAAACATATTCAGAAGTTCCCTCCATCCTCAGGGAAGGCAACACAAGCTAGACAAGAGATGATTTGTGGCTGCCCATACAATTAACAAGGATTACCCTGAAAGTGATAAGGGAGCCACCTGCTTGACATGTAGTGGATGTCTGTTCCAGAGGTGAGGAATACATCAGGCTACAAATCTCTATTGCACCAATGTTCTCACTTACCTCTTGATGAAGCTCTGGTTCTTTTAAGTAGATATTTAAGGAACCATTTGTTCTACAAGGGAATAGGAGGTCAAGACGGGTTGGATCTTTGATTGCTTGAAAGCTAGACACAGCTCATCTTGGACTAGCTTGTATGAGACAGAGTATAGTCACAGAGCTGCAAGTCCATCCAGATAACTGATGATCATCAGGCCTTTGATCAATTTAGTTAGGAATCTATGATGTCTCTCAAGCTGAGAAATATAACTAGACAAATGCTGACAAAAACAGAATAATATTCAATAATGTGTCTGATGAAAGATACGTAAGGGGAAATTAAGTCTTCTTTAGATCTACTGAAGAAGCATTTTGAAATTAGTTGAGACATATAAAAAGCTTTCAGAACTACTACAGAGTAATGATTGCCAACAAATAAGAAATTATTAATGAAAGTGCCCAGATACCTTACAACATTGTCTGGTTAGAGTGCCTAGATACCTTACAACAATGTCTGGTTAGAATGCCTAGATACCTTACAGCAATGTCTGGTTAGAAAAGTGTGTCACCTATATGGTATGTTATGGAAAGGTTTTGTTTACCAAAATGAGCAGTACTATTCTACGTTTTTTCATATTCAGTTTGCAACCAATGTCTATGCACCAGTTAACATAGTTTAAATAAAACTGGAGCAATTATGAGTCAGTGTAAGATCAAATAACAAAACACAATTTATAGTTGCATGTAAACTTGGGGATCCATAGGCAAAGAGTATTGGCTTGAATATCAAAGAATGGGATGCCAAATATGAGATTTGAATTTTCAAAGCTGTGAACTAACTTAATCTATATTAATCTGAGAAAAGTTGATTGGTATCTACCACTGAGAAGAACTTAGTGTTAGGCATAAGTGCAACAATGCCCTCTACTTTTTTAAAGTGAATAGTGCTCCAATGTAATCCATTTATTTAAATCTTTAAAGTCTATACATATTCTAAGCGTGTCTTCCTTCACTGTTATCGCCATGCCATTCACCTATCCATTCACTTCTATTGGCTCAACACTATAGTCATAGGCTCCATATGTTTCAATCTTTTCAATCCTTTGGTGCATGTATGACTGGTAATGTCTCAAGTAAAATCTTAATAAGTCTTCCCCTGGATGGCAGCCTTAACCAATAAATAAGTCAGAACATCTCTACAAAAGATTACCAGTGTCTTGAGCATTCTGTTTCTTGACCATCAAGGAAGCGCTTACAACTGCATTCCTGTTATCCTGATTGCTGATGTTGTCATGGATTCTGGTCTGGATACAACACCATAATAGCTCTTTACTCCCTCACAGATGACATCCTATCCAATATGGACAAAGGCAGCCTGATAGGAGCTGTATTTATTGACCTCACAAAAGCCTTTGATTTATTTGACCATAACTTACTATTTGAAAAATTAACTGAAACAGGCATTTGTGATGATGCAAGATCTTGGTTTGTAGACTTCCTCACCAATAGACCCTTCAAGATGAAAGTAGGCACCATCACCATTAAAACAGCTCATCTTATGAAAACAGTCATCCATGGTTCCACTTTACCCCCTCTGTTATTTTCCATATTTATCAACAGACTCCCATCTCATCATCCTCAGATTTTTCTAATTCTTTATGCAGATGACATGATCATTATATGGCCAAACAAATCCCTGTCTGTTATACAAAATCACCTCCAGAATGACCTCCAGTCCCTCAACCAGTGGCTTATAGGCCAGGAACTTATACTTAATCCCTCAAAAAGAAAAGCTATGCTATTTGGAACCAACCAAAAATAGCCAAGTCACCCAGCTTCCTTAATATTAAAGATGTTAACAATACCACAATAAAAACTACCACATCCTTCAAATACCTAGGCATTTTGCTAGACCAATCTCTTGACTTTCAAATACACATTCAAAACACATGCAAAAAGATCAACACACTACATTTAAGGATGAACAAACTGTCGCATCTTCTGTCCAAGCCAGCCAGAGCTGTCAAAGGCAAAAGAATATTATCTCAACTTAAATATCGGCTACTCATTATAGCTGCATCCTCAAAGAGAAACATCACCACCTTACAGACCATCTCCAATAAAATCTGCCAGTTCATTATTAACTCACCCAATAATTAACACCATTGCCTCTCACCAGAGCAAAATGGCTCTCTGTTAATTTGAGAGCCAACCTCTTACTAAGATCACTAATTCTCAAAGCTCTTTCTCCTGAGACATTGTTCCCTCTCACTCATAAATGTTTCACCAAAACCCCCATGTATAATCTCAGGGTATCTCCCAAACTCAACCCACCTTACTAATGCCAAAAACTAAACTTTATTGCACTGACCATGCATTCTCTATCTTAGCACCTAATCTATGGGACTCTTCTCTGAATCCGAAGTGTCCAAAAGTACTCGAACTTCAAACAACAGCTCAAGGAGCACCTCTTCACCCAAACAAAATGCAGCTGCACTCACTCAGGTCACATTACATGAATTCTGCAGCTCTCTCATACCCTTCATCCCTATTTCATCCTTCTTTATATCATCTTGTCATCCCATTACTTACTGCCTCTCATTCATATTACTTCCCTCTTCTCTTTCCATATCTCAACTCCGCTCCTTTCTACTCCTCTTACCTCTGCATGCCTCTCTTACCCTTTCTCTGTTCTCCTCATGGTTCATTTCCTGCAAATATTCTCACTTGCCTCTTTTAATGTTGTCATACCCCTCTACATAATGATATGCTGATATCTTTGTAGGATAAGCCATCTCAGTCATTATGACTATGTCTTATCCATAAAGCTCTGCTAAGTATAATTCCATGTTTCTATCCATGTTTAACATTGTAAACCGCTTCTTGAACCAAATGTTGTAGCATATTCTTGCATCTGTAAATATGTATATGTATTTCTTTCTAGCATATCCTTTTATTTGTAAATATGTTTTATTCATTTCTTATGTGAACCTATTCATATGGGCTGCGCCTGCAAATGGTCCATTGAGATCAGTGTACTACCCCAGTAAACAAATGCAAACAAATAAAATAAATAAATAAACAAATTGTAATGACATTTAGCAGATTTTTCCATATCTACCTTTCTAGGAGGAACATAGACACTGACATTGACTGTCACTGTCAACATCTCTGAAATAGCAAACATCGCTCTTGCTGTCCACATGTTCACAGGGAACCGGCTGCTTTATTACCTTCGTCTTTGTCTTGAACTATATTAGTACCAATAAGATTATAATAAGAACTACTCTGGAGTAATTCTGTGACTCATTCTGTAACTGCACAAAATAAATTATCTTCTTCACTGTGTCTCACAAGTATTATAACCCAATAGATTTGTTTGCTTTAACAACTTTTCAAAGAAAACTCACTGAAACATTGTTTTATATTTTCCATACTGATCCAGTGACTTTAGTTTATGCTATGAATGCATCAGAGGAATGCACAAAGTATTAAGCAGATTATTTATTTATCAGGAAAGTCCAACTGAGACAAAGCCCATTTTCAGCAAAGGCCTGGGGAGAAATGCTCCAGATGCATGTCTTTGAAATGTGGGAGGAAGGCAGAGCATCCAGAGTAAACCCACTTGAATGCAGGGAGGACATGCAGACTCCACACAGAAAGCACCCCAGCCAAGAATCAAACTGGAGAACTTCTTGCTGTGAGGTGACAGCACTAACCACTGCACCACTGTGCCACCAAATATCTTTTTTGTTGCTTATAGTCTGCACTGCATTCACATTTTATATATATATATATATATATATATATATATATATATATATATATATATATATATATATACATATATAGATACATATATATATATATATATATATATATATATATATATATATATATATATATATATATATATATCAAACTGGAGAACTTCTTGTTGTGAGGTGACAGCACTAACCACTGCACCACTGTGCCACCAAATATCTTTTTTGTTGCTTATAGTCTGCACTGCATTCATATTTTATACATATATATATATATATATATATATATATATATATATATATATATATATATGTATGTATATGTATATATATATATATATATATATATATATATATATATATATATATATAGATAGATAGATGTAGATGAATGGATATATCGACTGTGCTCACAAACATTTTTTTATTCTCTTGTTTTATCTCTAATACAAGTCACACCTTTTATTTTGCATACATTCAGTCTCTCAGTGAAAAAGCTTTTAAACTATGTACCTGAAATTTCACTCACTGTGTGTATATTTAATGCTTCATAAGAGTCAGGTCTGCTTCTCTTAATAGCCTTTCTATTACTTAGCACATACACTTTTTGTCTTCTTTTACTTTTGATTGTATTACTGATCTCCTTCCAAGATGTATTATTTATTATCATTTATTGACATTTGTTTACCAGGAAAGTCCGACTAAGCACAGGTCCCCTTTTGTAGCTGGCCTATTCATTTCCCCACAGGCTCATTTCTATCTTGGCAATGAAGGATGAGTAGGCCAGGTGTGGGGTCAACATTCATGAAGAGGACTGGATTTTTTTACTTTTAAGGCCTACCCTCATTGCACTTGCCTGCAGGCTACTCAGGACTGGGCATGCAGTGGGCATCAATGAGAGCATGTCATTCACTTCTACAAGTGATGCATCCCCTCTAGGTTGTCCTGCTGCCCATTGAACCAGCGCTCCCATTTGGTCCTGGTCTCCTCCAGGGACTTTACCAGAGGGCTATGTACCCTAAGCACATGCCCCCTGCTCTTTCTCCACTGAACACAGGAAAGCCATCAAAGCAGTATCATTCCTCTCTTCCCCATGGCAGCTCAGCAGTTACCTAAGCCATTAACTGACCTCTGGTCACCTGGCTTCCAGTCAAAGATTTGTCCTTCTATGCCATCAGAGCAGGTAACTTAATCACAATTATGTCACCTAGCTGTGAATTAGGTCTCCAAATGTATAATCTTTTACTGTTTCAGTTCAATCACAGAACCAGCTATTGACTCTTGAACTTCTTGATTTCTAATGAAAAATAAATACCTCCCACATGGAAGATTGCTTTTTGTATTTATGAGTGCAATTTTCCTATAACAGATAAGTTTTGTGACTTTCTAATGCAATTATACTACATCATTTTGTATATTTCACAGAGGATACTGCTGCTCTGAAACAGACTCCCCATCTATATAAAACAAACCTCACCCCTGCCCATACTCAATTGCAACTTGGATCTATGGATGGGAAACATAAAATGTATCTCACGACTGCCCCCTGTAATACTAATGGTCAGAGGCAGCTCCTAAATACTTTACCCTATGCATAGGTCCCCTCAAATTATCTATGGTATAATCCCAGTTATTTCATAAGGGATACTATATAATTATCGACCGTGGGATGGGTAAGGCCAATCTCTAACCAAATAATATAGGTTAATTTGAGCATAAAAAGGGAAAATGGCTGGCTTAAAATGGCCACAAGGGCACCTAGCCTAGTACTTTCCTATAACTTATCTGTACCAGCCTACCAATCCAAAACACACACTTTAAACAAATAAATAAATGTGTATTACCAACCTGCTATACTAATATCTTTATTGACAGTTTTGTGGCATGCTGTCTGTGAATGAATAGTGAATTTTAATGCTAACTTGCCCTCTTGTGAGTTTTAACATCCAATGTAACTCATTGCTATTTTTCATCTATCCCTTGTTATACATCTTCATAAAGGAAATCATAAAAACAGCTTCAAAAAGATAATAAATCTGGCAAACAGTAGTTTAGGAAAATTAATTTCCTATATTCTCAAGTGCATTTCTGAAGTATTCAAAAGCAGGTACATCTGAATCTTACATGGATATGTTTACATGATAACTGCCCCACCTGCACAAATGTAAAATATGCTCTCAGCTTATTTCCCTTCACTTAAACAATAACAATAATACAAAGTTCTGTCATGTGGAAGGACTGTTTCATTATAAATCAGGACAATAAAATTATTGTTGAATACAAATAGGGAACTTGTGCTGACTTTTTAAAAAAGTCCATCTTCTAAATGCAATTAAGATACCCAGGATGAGAGTCAGACATGTCTGACACATAGCCAGGGGTAAAATACACTTGGCTATTGGATTCCTGCCTTGTTATGTAATCTGATAAAGATGGACACTTATTTTAGTGAGAAACATCATTTAAACTGCCAGAGAGACTGGTGACATGTTTACTGTTGCATTCTTTCCTTGATTTGCAATTATAATGCAACCAGCAATTAAAAACAAGTTTCAAGTGTGTTCTGTAAGGACTTTATACTCCCATATCCCCTTAATTAATAGTAAGGCTTCATCATAAAAAAGTTAAAGTTAGCGGAAGTCAGGGAAAGGCATTCAACACATTTCAGTATCGCTTGTTTCCTCTGCTGCTCCAGTGAATTTGTAAATGTGAGTCTCAAAACTAATTAGTTAATCAAGTGATTACTGTATCTCATTGTGACATGCCTCCTCTGGGCCAGTGATCAAGGAGCTTCAGTCCTTACCACTGACACCAGTGGGGAACATTCACTGAGAAAAAAATAGACACACAGAGTATTTTCAGATGCAGCTCTCTGCACCAAGTACAATTTCCCTTAAGAGCACACAGGGAATGCACACTCCAGTCCTGGGGTTTGGCTTCCTCTTCAGGCCCCAAATAAGACTCCCCACTGACACAGCTAAAGAGTTGAGTCCTTAGCTGGGTGTTCCAAGGCAAGTCCTCCACCACCCTTTCTGTAAAAGTAGCTAGCACACACACTCTCTTGGAGATGTGATTTTGACACACACACACACACACACACACACCTGAGAAAGGCTGGCACAGCTTACCCACTTTGCCATATCCACCCAGACTATAAGATAGACACACTGCCACCAGAACACCCAAAGCCAGCTACTCTAAGGCTTTTACCAGGGTACCCAATTACTCTTAGTAAAAGTAATACTTTTACAAATGGTAGTATTTGACCATATAGCAAGACTTTCAAGAATGTGGAGCCACAGTGGTAGTATTTGACCAAATAGCAAGACTTTTAAGAATGTGGAGCCAGAGTGCCACTAAATAAATGCAAGTGCTCTTAAAGGGTAAATATTTTCTAAAAGAACATAACACTGAAAGTTATAGATGTATTTAATAATAAATAGTAAAACAGAAAACATGAAAATACTAAATATATATTTACAATAAACCCCAGAGTTTCAATTCACAGGAAATATAAAAAAACAACCCAGATAGAAAGACTCAGACAGACACAGAAAAACAATATTTAGCTAATTTTGCTATATTTTCTAACTGACTGAAGAATTACTGTTCCATAGTTACTTACTAAAGCAAGGCAAGATGAAGGTAGATGAACGTGTCTTGTCAGGTCCCAGAAAACAGAGTGCATCTATCACATCTCCCACTAGTATTCAAATACAATTTCACTTCTGGCTACAGAATGACATTACATCTGGTCACCTGACTCGTGCTTCCCACACTACTCCCTCACTAGCAACTGAGCCAGGAACTAGCAAAGAGGTGCCAGAATACACACATAGAAGATTGCTAAGGCTTAATACTACACCTTGAAGCTATAAAACAATTCCAACATTTCCACCCTTCCTGCAGAAATGCTTTTCACAGACATTGCATTTCCTGTTGCATTCAGACCAGTGAGATAAAATCTTTATGGCCAAAACCAACTCATTTAATTTCAGGCTATTTTCCTTAAGGTTAGCTGGGCTGAGCTTAACCTCATCCCTTTCAGTATCCTCTGTTAAAAGATATGCATTTAATCAGTTACAACAATACAGTCTGACATACATGTATATTTCTTTTCAGTCCAGCAGGACCCACTGTTTATACAGTTTCAAAACAAGCAACTTTACAAATACATTTTAACACAAGCATCTGTACAATATTCATTTGGCGTATAATTCTTTACAAAACTCCAACTAGTTAGGCTGGTATATGTTACACATGCACTGGTCTACTCCCCTTAGCAGAGCTGGCACTACCTCATATCATCACACTCATGTACTTTTTCTAGCATCTTTTTCTGAGCATGTGGTGGGCTGTTCCTGTACAGCGCATGTTGATCTTCACCTGCACTGATCATTTGATCAGCATAATCAGTAATTTGAGACAGGTTTACAGGATGATCCATCCTAGCCATATATGTGGAATGAGATCACTCATGAGATGGGAGATTCCATTATTCTGAAGAACAATTGCCTCAGTCTGTTAAGTAGGAGGATGGAGAAAATGAAGTTACCTGCATACAGCTATCTCAAGCTTTATTCCCACATAAAATGTGATATGTAGTTTGTGTGCAAATGCTGGTTTTAAACTTTTTTTTTCAGTAAATGGCATTCACACAAAAATTCTTTGCTAAGTAACATTTCTCTCAGGTACCACTTTGGTGCAGCCAACTTACCAAAATGGCACTTCATCACACAATCCAAGAAATTTAAACAATGAATTTGAGGGGGCTGTTTACCTTCTTCTCTTCCAACAACACGTAAGCAAGGGAAGACCCTTACACATATTCATATTTCGTTATTTTATTACTGAAGTGGCACATCTTTGAGAAAAGAGAAATTTCTCTAATGCAGCAGTTTCAGATTCTGCCTACCAGAATTGACACTTCAGGCTTTGTTCAGTCTGTGCCTAATAAATTCAATGGTTACCTTGTAATGTGTACAGATTTTGTTTTGCATATAACATTAAAAGAGATTGTGTAGGTTTTACATACACACACCAATACAGGCACATTTGCATGCACACACACACACACACACACACACACACACACACACACACACACACACACACACACGCACATACATGCTCATGTACACAGAAAACCTTTTCTTTTGCATGTCATTGCGTAATGTTTTTTTTTTAAATGGTATATAAACTTAAACTGACTGGTTTAACCAAAACAATTTCTTTCTCTCTCTCTTTCTATTTCCACACTATACTTTGGTCCTTAATTTAATTTACTAACTGGTTAAGTAAACGGATTCTGTACAGAGACCTCTTTCATTCACTGCCCAGGATGTAAGATGAAGGGCAAATGCAATATATTTGGTAATCTCACAGCATAGTTAGAGAGATGTAGCTTGAAAAAGTACACGCAACACTGGAAGAACAAGCGGACACTACATAGCCATTGGCCAGAGCTTAAGATTTAATTCCACACTCTGGAGGTTTGAGGTAAATAGTCTAGTCTCTGAGGTGATGTGTTGCCTAATACAGTTGCTTCTTACTAATGCAGCTATCTTTTCAGAGATATAGGGTGGTGTGTTGTTGAAGTGTAATGTAGTTTTCTGAATAAAAAGATCAGTTAAACATTCTCAAAGTAAGTGAATGTAGATAAGAATAATGTTTTACTTACGTCTGACACATGACCGGGTACTGCAGCTCAGTGAAGCTGAGTGGAGGAAAAATATTTTTGAAATGAAGTGGAAAAAGGCCACCAATGATGATAGCTCCTTCCTTTTTGTAGCTTTCCATGTTCTGACTCTGTAGTTTACAACCTATCTCCATGGTTAGAGATATGCACAGACACACCAGGAATAAAATTGTGGACAACAGTACCATAATTAGTCTCATTTTGGTACACCTTGGTAAAATTATTTGATGTAAACTGAGAAAGTATAATTAAATATAGAGACAAGATTTTGAACTGCACAAAACTAGCTATTAATAAAGCACATATCCTGTGACATTATCAGACTGTTCTGGCAACATTTGTCCAAAATGCCATCTTCCTCTACCCTAATTCTACACACCATACACACCATACCATAGATCTGGTCTGACAAGATCTTTCTGATAACAGAGTGAGTTTTATAACTTTATTCACCTCACAAGATACGTAACTTTGGAGAAAAGGGTCCCCATGATAATCTACTGAGATGTATTATTTTAAACTTATGCCATGTGGAATGCATATGCTTCTCTTGTAAACACATTTAATAATTACAGGCTAGAACCGAGCAAAGATTAATGATGGCCTTTACTTTGCACATAGCATATGTTTATTTTTATTTTAGTGCATACCCACAGGTGGTAACACAGATGTGTACAATGTTGTGATGTATCTGTTCAAGATTAGAAACAAACACAACAAAGATGAATCACTGACAGAACATTAAGCGTCTTACTGAAAAAAATCTAATTTGACGTTTACTGTTCTTTTTTGGTCTAATGGGCAAAGTTTGACTAGACAGAGTCATTTTCAGTTCAGGTTCAAAGAAAAAAGTTCCAGTTGATTTATAAACATTCTACAGGAGATGCATAGGATTCTAAAAGTGCATCACGACTCTTTCTGCAAATAGTACAATAAAAAAGAATGTATAAAATGGACCAAGAAAACAGTAAGCTTTGATTGGTCAATACCTATATCCAACCAGAGTTACTTCCAGTCCTGAAAATATAATAAAAACTCATATCACTACAACAGCAAGCTGAACAAACAAAAGCTATCAGTAATCTTCATACCTCTTACATTTACATTTCTACATTACTCTGCATTAATCAGCAAAATACATTAAAATGCATTAATCAGCTGCACACTGCAAAATAAAATGATTGCATACACAGTCTTATAAAAACTGTCAATCATATACATATTATAACTATTATATAACACCAAGCCAAGCTTCGTTTGTTAGGCAGTGGCAAAACAGCAGTCTGTCAGTTGCTTACTAAAAACATATTCTGTATTTTACTCAAGCGTCTTGGTCCATTTTATACATTCTTTTTATTGTACTATTTGCAGAAAGAGTCATGTCTGACAGGGTGTATTTTTGTGGAAATAACACCTGCCCAGGGGTGTTCTGAGGCCAGACAACACAGGCTGAGGGCCTCTACACCCCAGGAAGGGCATTATTTTCACAATAACACACACCTTGGAGTGCATTCGTACTCTCACAGAATGGGCTGTCTGTAAAATTGTTGTGTTTTACTTACTATTTTATTTTATTATTACTATATATTTTTGATGTAAAATAGTTCCTTCGCCTAATATTTCAAACTTGCTGTAGTATATGTTAATGGTGTTGAAGGAAGCATTTTACATCCAAAATATAACACCAACAATATCCAGGTATTTGGTTTATTTTTTGGTCCCTTACTCCTAAGTTACTAAATAATGGCATGCATTTGAGTTTCAGACTTTTATTTTCTTCAGAAAATTCATGCTAACAGAAATCCTTTATTTAAGCAAGTTTGTAATTTTATAAGAGCAATAATTAAAATCCCTTTCTATTTTTGAACCTTCATTCTCCCCTTTATTTTAGGCTTTATCCAGATTTCTTCAGCTGAAAGGTCCAGAGGTATGCAACCTTCTTTACTGTTGCTGCTGCCAGTAGTCCATTTCAATCACTCTCTCTCTCTCTCTCTCTCTCTCTCTCTCTCTCTCACAGGCACACCTCTGCTTCAGAAAATGCGTGCTGGAAGGCATGGCCAGGATGCTGACAGGTTGATAGCACTTTTTCTCAGCTCTCTTATCTAAGTTATATTTCTGACAGAAAATTTTAAAAACCAAGACTCCTAAACTTCTTAAACTTAACCAGTAACTTCTATTACAGTCTTTGGAAGTCTACATTGGGTTTTTTTTGTTTAAATTCTATGATTCTTCTGTCAAAATTCAAGCAGAAAGGCTCAACTTTCTTCTTAGAATGAGTTTTCAAAAGAAAACTTAACAGAACCAGACAACGAAGAGGGAACTACAAACTGTGTTATCTAGAATGCAGGATTTATCTTTGAAGTTTGAGAAAATGGTCAAAAAAATTGACTCTTTTAAAGAAAAATGCACAAAACAAATGAAGCAGTTACAAGAATGCACATAAGACTCAGCTTGTGACATAGAAGAAACATTAAATGACATGGAAGGCAGACTAATGTAACAAGAACATCAACTCGAGTCTCTCTCAAAACAAAATACTTTTCTAACAAACAAATTAGATGACCTAGAAAATAGGTAAAGGAGAAACAACTTGCATATTTATGGACTACTGGAAAAGACCTAAGGAGACAATATGGTACATTTTCTCACATCTTATCTTCCAAATGTTCTGAATTTACATGAGTCATTTTCATATGGAATTGAAAGAACCCATAGGTCACTGGCAGTTCCTTCATCTTCCAGCAAAGCAAATGAAAGTCCAAGATCAATAATAGTAAGATTTATATCTTCTCAGGACAAGGGACTGGTGCTAAAAACTGTGTGGTCAAACTTTCCTATCAAATACCAGATAATATATTAATATATGACAATGATTACTCATCAGAGGTAAATTCTAAAAAGACAGGAATGTTTACCTTTAATAAAAGAATCGAAGAAGAGACAATTCGAGGTTCATTTACTGTTTCCTATGAGACTTAAAATATTTTTCTTGGATGGAGCAAAGACTTTTGACACCTTGGATGCAGCTGTGTCTTTTTTAACATATAACAAAACTTTAAATCAAACAAAAGAAATGGATTGGACTGGTTTTACCCTAAAATGCCAAGCAGAGAGGTATGAATGGAAAAAAAAAGCAGACAAAGAGAAGAAGAGACTAAATTACAAGTAACTTTCAAATAATTTTACATATTTTTCCTTTTATACCACACACAAATTATCTAAAGGGAACCACACTTTATTCAGATGGTAAATCTACAAAGTTCCCTAAAATGTACAACAAAAATAATGCCTTTTAACTAAAAGACTATAATACCAAAAGGCAAAAAATGGTAAAATCATTTTATTTTTGTTTATTAACTTTCTAGGTTACTAAGTTAACAGCTTGGTAATGCTTGAACAAATCTGCATAAAACTAATATTTCTCAAAGTATAGTAAATAACAATAGCATAATACATGAAACTTATCTGCTTATACCTTTTGTTAGAGTGTTTTAGAGTCATAGTCTCACACAAATTACTTTTAAAAAAGAAAGGGGATAAAGAAGTTTAAAGAAAATGAAAACTTTAAGGAACACATCATACTGCATGTTTTCTGTGTAGTGTAGACACAGACAGTTATTTACAGCTTAAAAAGGCACTTAAGTGAACACTTGAAATGTTTATTTGAACATACAGTTTAAATATAGATTTCAGTACATGCTTAAGCAGGAAAAGAAATGCTTTCTCTTTCTTTTTCATATGGAATGAACAAGGCTTAATACAGTTAAACTAAAAATTGTCTCAGGTAAATATAAACTTGATTCTAACTACAGAGACATGTTTAGGCTTTACAAACAGCTGTTTAGAAGGAGGGTAAGCTCTCAAGCACTCCTCTAGCATGGGGCATGTTTAGAAGTACTGAAATTGCTTACTTATTTCTCAGCTTTCGCTGTGGTCACAAGCTGAAAATTTTGTTTTCTTGTTCTCAAGATGTTTTTTTCATTATTAGCATATTTAGAAGCTGAAAATCCCTTTGCGACTGTGCAAATGCTTGAAAATGAAAGTAAAAGGCTCAGGCATGACGTAAGCACTCTGGTTAAAGGTCAATAAAGAGTTCTTTGAATTTCTTAGCTTCTTAAAGAGATATTTACCTAATACACACAAAACTGTACAATTTGAGTAAGAGTAAAAGTAACGAGAGATTTATTAACAAATAATTTAGTGAACTTATTAATGAGACACCGCATATTTGGATTTAATGCAGACAGGAAATTGTTGTAATTAGATCACATATAATAAAGAGACTGATGTGAAACAGACACTAATACTACACAATATAATAGCATATTGACTGGGTTTAATTAGAGTGATAGAACCTTGCTATACAATTTTATAAATCTGAACTGTTTTGCTGATTAGTTAGATTAAACTGAATGACAAATATCAATCCATTCTTATCAAAAGAAGTTTGACTAATGGGGAACTGTTGTATATTCATAGGAACATAGGATCAGAGGAAGTTACTAGACTATTGCCCCTGAGGCCCTTATAAGCCTAGCCAAGAGTTTAGCCCATGTTTAGACAAGTCAGCACCCAATGCCCCTGTCCATCAGGGACATGGGTGGAATCCCAGGGATGTATTTTCTGTTTCTCATCCAGTTATCCAGGTTGCACTTAAAAAGGGGTAAAGAGGTACTCTGCTTGATGTGTAGAGGGAGTCTATTCCACAAATGGGGGAGTCTCTGGGACACAAATCTGTCCCACCAACAAGTCTTATTGATGTCACAGACCAGGTTGAGGCCACACATGTGGGTTACTTGAGTGGAGCTCGACTTGCTGATATGTAGCAGTCCCATCAAGCTGGGGTGGATTGCCTTGTATGCCAGACAGAGGTCACCTCTGAGAAGTCTTTATGAAACTGAGTAGAGGGATAGGGCTTTTAGCCTATCTGTGTATGGAAGATTTTTGAGGCCCTGGATTCTCCTGGTCATCTGCTGCATGTCCTTTGCGAGGTACATGCTGAACAGGGCATTGTACTAAATAAATAGGCCTTATAAGGGAAGAATACAAGGATGCTATGACCTCTTTGTCCTTGGATGAGATACCCTTAATTATGAGGTGGGCCATGTAGAAATCTTTCCTTACAACAGAAGCTACATGATGGTCAAAAGTCAGGCTACTATCAACCTGGATGCCCAAATCCCTCGCGACTGATTGTGTGCTTAGGAAGTTGTTATTAATGTGATAATTTGTGGGGACATCACTGCCCCCAAAGGGGATGATGATGCATTTTTTGGTATTCAGCTTGAGGCCATGTGTCTGGCACCAGTCATTTGTTTGGGTGTGACCCTGTTGGAGGATTCTGCATCACTAGGGGAATTGATGACAGCACCCAGTTTTCAGTCATCTGCAAACTTGGTCAGCCATAGCCCCCTGATTTTGACCTGCACCTCAGAAAAGTATATCCTAAATAACAGAGGTCCCAAGACTGAACTCTGGGGTCACTGCTCATTATGGGTCTACTGCTTGAGATGGCTTCCCCTATTTTGACTAGGTGGGTTCTATCAGTGAGCCAGTTAGCTACCCATCTGGTCACATATGTAGTGATGCCTAGTTGAGAGAGTTTATCTATTATAACTGAGTGGAGAATAGTGTTAAAGGCTTTGGCCTGGTCAAAATAGGCAATCCGCACCATCTTCCCCTCATCCATGGCTTTGGTGACTGTCTCAAAGAAGACAAACTGGTAACTCAAAGAAGTCGACCAAATTTAACAGACCTGACACCCCCTTGATGAAGCCAAACTGTGTGGGATCGAGTGTTTGGAGGTTGCCAATGTCCTTGTTAATGAAGTTCATAATAGTCTGTTCCATGGCCTTGAAGATCAGGCTACTTAGGTTGATGAGTCTATAATTTTCCAGCTCAGTGGATGCTCCAACTTTATGCAAAGGGATGACAGTGGCTGTCCTCCACTCAGCTGGGATGAAGCCAGTACTCAGACTTTGGTTGAATAGGGTGCCTAATGGTGCTGTAAGTTCCTGTCTAAGTTCATGTAGGATGTAGGGGTCCATGGAGGTTGTATGTTATGCCTTTGAGAGAGTAGTGATGACCTGTTCCCTAGATATAAGGGGAAGGGGGAAGGTATTGAGGATGTCCTGATTTACTGATGGAGAGAAAGAGGGGTGAAGTTTTCACTGAATCTGTCAGCCAGCAAGTTTGCTATATCTACAGCATTTGTATATGTGGTGACCTTGACCACCAGTTCTGAACAGATTTAGGCACTTTCTTTGAGATTGCAGACATATGTGAGGAAGACCTTATGATTGTCTCATGTTGATCTGGCCAATTTGGAATCGAAGTTTGCTTTGGAGGATTTCACTAGTGTTCTTATTTGCTTGTTCAGGCTAAGGAGAGATTGCTTCCAGTTAGGCACCTGCTCCTTGTTTGTACTGGACAGCAATTTTTTTCCTTTTGTTATAGAGTTTATTTATTGCAGATGTCCACCAGACAGGTTTACTCTTCCTTGCAGAGGATGATTTAGTCCTGTTGGGTATTCCTGATTCCACAAAAAGTCATTGTTACTTGTATTAGTTCAATATCAAATTAATATGCTTAATATAGTAATATGGTTATGTTAAATGTTTTTTTCTTGGATTTAAAATCAAATTTTATGAAAAATGTCTTATATGAATAGAATATAAGACATAGTAAGCTTCTTTCTGTCAAACAAAATGTTTAGATAACTGGGTTGAGAAATTATTCTTGGAAGGGGTGTTAGAGGGTACACTTGAATGTCTATTCAAAGCTGGGGTTATTTCCCCATAGGGGGGTTAGTTTGTTTTTTGTCTCAATATTAAAGGTTTTATTGTTTAATTCTTTATTTGGGTGCCTATGAGTCGTAACTACTTTGCTATATCAAATGAAAATAAGTCATTCTCATTAGTTAAATTGGTGTGCTTATTAGTTAAAATATATATACATGACTAGCAGTTTGAGTGGTAATAATTTAACGGTTTACTATCATTTAGTTGTTCTCAGTGAAAGCGAATTATCATTTGTATGAACCGTATAAATGAAAATCCACTGCAGCGAACAACAAAAATTTGAACGTGGAAGTGGTGAATGTTCAAATTCAACAAAATTCAAACATTTACCATACTTCCACTAGCAGAATTACTGTGCAACGCACAGTGAAGAACATGTTTGCAGGGGGGGCAAGCCGCCCTGCACCCCCCCATGTGGGGGCTGTGCTCCCATAACCCCCTGCTACTTATATATACAAACTCGGAGATTGCACTATAGTGAGGGAAATGGTACATTTTCTGATCCCCACTATAGTGTGATCTGCATGAAAATGTAGAACATTACAACAGCAAATGCTGTACTGCATTCACTGTTGTACATTTCTACAGTTTTGCATTTGTTCTTCTGATTCTACCAAATGGGTCAATTCAGACTACTGTGACTCACACAGAGTCTGATTAACCATTTGATAGTAAATCTAATTTAACTATGAAATGTAGTTCCATTAATGTAAATGGTCTGAATAATGATTACAAAAGAGGAAGTGCCTTAAAATATTTGAAGATGTTTAATGCACAGATTATTTCTTTTTTGCAAGAAACACACCTTATACAAGAAGACATAAATAAAATTAACACAAATTAGTAAGTTTGGAGTATAAACAAAATAAAAGAGGAGTAGCAGTCTTATAAAAAAATTCAATCTTAATGCCAAAAATTTTGAATGCATATTATGACAAAACAGGGATGTTTTGTTTAGTAATGACATCCATAAATGTGAAGATATATACTCTAGTAAACATTTATTGGATACCTGTATTAGGTGTCAAAGTAGCCAAGCAACATTTAGAAGACATTGTGCACCATGTTAAAGTGAAAAGAATCATAGCAGGAGACTTTAATTATGTAATGAATGATGAGAACACTGATGCTAGAAACTACTGAAAGAAGTTCTAAGATGCTATCTGATTTTACTGAAACTTTTAATATTGTACACATTAATAAATATGCTGATCCTAATACATTATCTTTACACATTACTCTCATCAACATGACACACATTTAAGGAAAGATAGAGTGCACAGATTTAACTTCAAAGTTGGAGGATGGCGCAGTGGTAGCGTTGTTGCCTCACAGCAAGAGGTTCTCTGGTTCGATTCTCAGCTGGGGTGTCTTCTGTGTGGAGTCTGAATATCCTCCCTGCATTTGTGTGGGTTTTCTCCGGGTGCTCCAGTTTTCTCCCATGTTACAAAGACATGCATCTGGAGGCTTTCTCCACAGGCCTCCGCTGAAAATTGGCTTCGTTCCAAGTCAGACTTTTCCGGTTAACTAATGTTAAATAAATAAAATCAAAGTAGTCAAATGCCCATTGTCAGACCATAATGCAATTACTTTAAATACAAAACAAAGAATAATTGTAACTAGAATTCCTTCATACATAACAAACTTAAAGGATTTTGAGGAATTTTATGTTAAACAGATACAAACATTTTTCGACATAAATCTTACTGAAGACATGTCAGAGATATACATTTGGGACTCTTTGAAGTCATAGTTATATGGTAAAGCAGTAACATGATTTAAAAACAAGAAAAGGTAATGGGACAAAGACTTACTGGAATTCCAAGCAAGAATCAATGCATTAAAGTTAGACATTCAGAAAGGAAAGACTAATTTAATAGGTGAATTAGATGACATAAAAAAAAAATTAGAGACACTACATCATAAGACAATGATAAATTTAGAAAAGATCAAACTAAACTATGTTCTTATTCGATGAACCTCAAAAATCAGAAAAGAATAGCAAATAGAACTAAAATGATCATAAAAGCTAATCAAATAAAAGAAATATACATTCTAGATACCAGAAAAAAGTATCAGACTTACAATGGATACTAGAACCATTTATATTTCACTTTCATAAAGTTAATACCCAAAAGAAAATAATAGACTTCAAAACATATTAAAGTCTTTCTTTAGAAAACATATCAAAGCCAAAGAAACAGATGACCATATAAAATGAATAGACAAACAAATAACTATGATTGAACTTAAATCCCAAATTAAAAATTTAAAGCAAAACAAAGCCCCTGGCATAGATAATATGATCCCAGAAATGTTCAAATTATTAACCAAAGAATCTCTGGCATTACTATTAAGTGTTTTCATTAGTAAAGGAAAGCAAAAATATTCCTCCTTCTTGGAAATATACAATAATATCACCTATTTTTAAACCAGATAAAAATGCAAAGAAATATTCATCTAGCAGACCTATAGCTATACTAAATGTTGATTATAAAATGTTTGTGGCAATACATGCAGTTATGATCAAATAACTACTTCCATTATTAATAGATGAAGATCAAACTGGCTTTATAAAAGAAATAAATACATATAACATTAAACAAATTATATCTTTAATTGATTATATTAATCATACAAAATAATAACATGAATATAGTCAGTTTAGACATAAATAGTGCATTTGATTCTGTCCACTGGGGCTATCTATGGTCAGTTCTAGAAGAATATGAATTTTCTCAAAAATTCACACTATTAATGAAATCACTTTATGAAAAATCCTTAGCATATATAAAGATTGGATCATGCTTTTCTAAATCTTTAGAAATTACTAAAGGTAGAAAACAGGGTTGCCCCTTGTCTCCATTATTATTTGCCTCAGTAATCAAATCTTTTGCAAATTATATTAGAATGGATAAGAATATTAAGGGTATACAAACAGAAAAAATTAAAAATTAAAAATTAAAAATTAATGTTTAGTTGTTTGCAGATGATATTTTGTTAACCTTAAAGGATGATAACACCTCTCTAAAAACTCTTTTAAATTTAACTGAACATTTTCAGAAACTCTTGGGCCTTAAATTTAATGAAAATAAGACACAGATATTACTTATAAACTTTAATAAAGGCACAGATAAGGATTTTTCCAAATATATAGCTCCTGACAACTAAATAAAATACGTTGGGGTTACATTAACAGATGAATAATAAACTACTCTAATATTCTAAATAGCATTAAACACTAATTCAAAAATGGAATAAATACTTATTTACAATGGAGGACAGGCATTATATAATTAAAATGATTTATTTTTTTTTAAAAAAAATTATACTTCATGCAACCCTTTTCTGTACCTCTTTTTAAATCTTACATAAAAACATTTAATAAACGAATGCTAAAATTCTTATGGTATCTAAATAAACACAGAATAGCTCTGAATCATCACTTAAATGACTGGGAAGCAGGAGGACTCTGTCTTCCAGATATAGAAATATATGCACTGTCATCTAACATAAAAACAATACCATTATGGGTAAATAATGTTTATTCTGCCAGATGGAAATGCATACATGAAAATATATGGCTAAAATCAGGTCTTACATTACCATCACAATATACTGCGTTTGTACAAATAATTTTCTTTGGATGATGACAGAACATTTTATAGAAAGCAAACAGATGCACATAAGTTCTAAGTTTATAAAAACATATTAAAAGGATATAAAACCCTTATTAACAGGAGATGTAAAAGGAACCTCAGAGCAGATTGGAGGCATATGTTTTATGTTTGTCATTTACTTAAACCATTTTGGGATAAAGTTAATTTTTCTTGTAAATAGTTTTTAATGATAATTTCCATTTGTCTAAATCTTTGATTTCGTTTAATGCTCCCACATCCCAATGTGTTCCTAGAACCAAGTTTTTACTTTTATGGACTCTACTGGCTATAGCACACAGAACCATAGCTACAAATTGGAAAAGTGAAACCTCACCCACATTTAAAGAATACAGAAACATCATAGTGAATGTATCACAAATGGAAATGAGAACCATTAGAATGAGAACAGAAAGAATCACGTCTTATTACAATCATGGAAGAAAGTGAACAAAATAATGGAGAGAGATGACTGTAATACCTATTTAAATGAAAACATGTATGATATCTTTTAAACAAACACCTTTGTAAATAGTTTGGTTAGATTTTATAGTTGTTGACTGTATATAGTTAACTTGTGTATATTATGTTTTAATATTGCAAAGTTTTGAAATTACATTCATTTTGTAAACTCAATAAAAACATTTAAGTAAAAAATAAAGAAAATGCATGTTAACACAAATCCCAATATTCAAGTAAAATACGTTCCTATTTTCAGCCTTTGCCCCCCCCCCCTTTATTTTAGGTATTCAGTTATTTTGAGCTAAGAGTTGAGAGTATACATCTCAACTGTCCAGATTTTTGCAGAATATCCAGATTTTAGCTCATATGGTTGGTCCATTCCTCATAAAATTTGTAGTGTTCTGTGAAATCACCGGGGGTCCGATTCATTAAGTAATGACAAACATTTGAGTTTCAGACTTAATATCTTTTAGAAAATACATGCTAATGGAAACACTGTTCTTCTAGCAACTTTTTAAGATTATAATAGCAGTATTTAAAATCCGTCCCTATATTTGGTCCTTTGTTTCCCTGTTATTTGTGGCTCTATTCAGTTTTCTTCTGCAGAGAGGTTGAGAGGTATGAGAGGTATGCAAACCTCTTATGTGATGCTGCTGTTGCCAGGGATCATCCAACTGCTCTCACTTTTCACTTTCTCTTTCTCTCTCTTACACACACACACACACACACACACACACACACACACACACACACACACACACACAGACACACACACACACACACACTCACACACACACTTGCAGTCTCTTCTGCATTCATGCATGCATTCACTCATACAGGCAGACAGCAACGTATATACACAAACACACACACACACACACACACACACACACACACACACACACACACACACACACACACACACACACACACACACACACACACACACACACACACACACACAGACACACAGACACACAGACACACACACACACACACACACACACACACACAGACACACACACACACACACACACACACACACACACACACACACTTTTTTCTGTTTCATTTATTTTCAATCATCTCCCTCTCTCTTACTTTCAAACACACATACACTCTCACATGCAGACATAAACACACACACACACACATGTGCTTTGTATTTTACTCTTTTTTTATTTTATACTCACCAAACAGCAAAAGCATAGCTTAGCATGCATAAAATAATTGTGGCCATTAGTTTTTTTCAGTCAGAGATCCATGGCAGCTTGATATACTGCTATGAAGTGGAAGACTCATTTTTCACTGGGCATTACCTGTAGATTAACACCCTGCTGCAGAATGTCTGTTCTCCATTAAGGGTACGATCTACAGGTTGCCCATTCTGTAAAGTTGGATAAACCTCTTCTATTTCTGCAAGCACTATAAACTACAGCAGATAAGATAAGATTAGATAAGATAAAATAAGATAAGATAAGATTGCTTTATTGTCATTGCACAACTACAATGACATTTGTAGCAATCCTCCTAAGGTGCATTCACACATAATGAACATGAATAAATAAGAGAATGCAATACAATACAATACCAAACAATACAATATAATGCAATGCAGTAAACAACTAAGTTATTGCACTAAGGTATATTGCACATGAAAGGAATAAGGTAAGGTGCACATAAATATAAACATATACCTATAGTGAAAATGGCTATCATCTGTACTCAGTGTGAGTATTTAGCATTGTTCAGTTCATGTATGGCTCTGGGATAGAAACTGTTATTAAGTTATTTGTCTGAGATGGAATGGAACTGAACTATCTTCCATAAGGCTGTAGCTCAAGCAGCTGATGCCCAGGGTGAAAAGGGCCTTTCAAGATGTTGGTTGCCCTCCTAAGACAGCAAGAGCTGAAGAATTCCTCCAAAGAGGGAAGTGAGCAGCCAATGATTTTCTGGGCAGAGTTAATGATCCTTTGAAGGGCCTTCTTGTCTGCTGCCGAGCTGTTGACATACTATGTGGAAATGCAGTATGTCAGTGCACTTTCATCAAAACAGCAGTAAAAATACACCAGTAGCTTCTACTGCAGGTTGTTTTTCCTGAGGATCTTCAAGAAATGTAGGCTCTGCTGTGCCTTCTTGACTGCCTCCATGGTGTTTATGGATGAAGAGAGATCTTCTGCCACATGTACATCCAGAAACTTGATGGCAGGAACACTTTCCACAGTCTCCACTGATGTATATTGGGTTGTGATCTGTGTTGTCCTTTCAAAAATCTATTATGAGTTTCTTTGTTTTGGCAGAGTTCAGGGCAAGGTTGTTCTCAGTACACCATACAGCCAGTCTTTAAACTTCATCTTGATATGCTGTCTTGTCTCCTGCTGAAATAAGTCCAACCAATGTGGTGTCATCCGCAAACTTAATGATGGTATTAGTAGAATGAGAGGGGACACAATTGTGGGTGTAACGAGTATACAGCAGGGGGCTCAGCACACAGTCTTGTGGGGAACCAGTGTTTAGCCTGAGGAAAGGTATGGGTCTAGTCTAACCATATGAGGACAGTTAATCAAAAAGTCTTTAATCAAGATGTGATGAGGGTGAAGCTTCCTTAACAGTCTCTAGTTGAACCCACTGTACAACTAGTCTGGCTGTCACACTGCAGGAACAAAATGAAAAAACCTAACAACATCAGTTTTGGTAGAAACCTGTCAGCTGCAGTATTCATGCCAATTTTAATAGGGAATCAATGTACATTTGTCTGTAGCCTACATTAGTTTCCTACCCTGCAAGCTGCATTTTTGTGCCATTTAATGTATTGATGTTGAATACATTTTTCACATAGATTTAGCTAAATCAGGGAACCAGTCAAAGACAGTGGGCAGTCAGGAAGTGTTCATCTTGTGTCTGATCCAGCTATGGACCACGTGTGTCACTGCAGATTTTTCTATCCCCATCAAAGCACTCTACAGCTCATTACACATTTAAATAACAAACAGAGCAAAAAATTCTTCCACATTCAAAATTATCCGAGTCATTCTGCTGAGGAAGTAGGTTCATTCCTAATAGGAACTCTGCTTCACTTTTCCACCATACAATGGGAATATTCAAGAACCTCTCCTTAGTGGTTTGACCAGATGTAATCACAACATAATGAGTCTTGTTCCCGGGTTATTAAATATTGCCAGACCAGCTTTGTACCATTCAAAGCTTCCTTGCTGGTAAGGGACTAATGCTGCCTTTTCTGAAACCGACATTATTCTTTGACTGTTTGTCAAATATGATCCTTAGTAAAAAAGAAAATGCATGAGATTTTTGGACACAAATGTTGTAAACCTTTCAGTCTTTAAAAGCTGCGTGGAATAACTAACTGAGAAAATACATGTTCTCCTCCCAAACAAGACTATCACAAACAGTCTGAAAATAAAATGAAATAAAATTAAATTATTTGTTTTCAGCTAAAGTTGCTACTAAGGCTCAGCATAAATAGAGCTCACACACAGTAAAGTATAGAAAGACCTATGTTTTACTGAACTGGCCTTCAAACTAAAATAGTTAAAAAAAAGCATTGCAACTACACAAAAGCCAAAACCTCCAGATAAACATACCCCTGGATTCACTATTCTTCCATGCAGGAGTAGCTTAGTCCTGCACGGAAGTGGCCATTTAGGAGCAGCACGGCAGCGTGCCAGGCATATTAATGAATGCGCTGCCTGAGCTCCTAAATGGACATGGAGTGTGTATGAGTGCAGGGGGCATGTCTGAGAGCAGAGCTCTCAGAATATACACACCCCTGCAAGCAAAAGCAGCAGGTTAGCAATAAGAATGAGCGAGACTGCTCATAGGTGTTCGCATACCCCCAGCAACATCCCCCCAAGTTTATAAGAGCAATAGTTAAAATATAAACAAGCTAATTTCTTTTTATCAAACAGATACAATTTAACTGTAGGTGCACGGGTTTGCCCATTCCTTAGCTATGTTTATTGCAGCTTAAATGGCACAAGAGGATAAATATCAAGATATATGCAAAGGAAGCAATCCTGCAATAGTGTAGTGGACAGAGTATTTACCTTATGAGCAGTCATTCCCGGTTCGAGTCTCACTCCAATACATTCCATTTTCCATGTCAAATCACTTTATGAACAATATTTTTTTGTTGCATAACCTACTTATTAACATATATTTGTGAACTGAAGTACTGCATTAAATGCAGATGTGAGGTTTCAATGTCATAATGTTGTAAAATCCACAGATAAACACAAGTACCCCATACAGTATATGTACACATGAATCAGGGATACAAATCAAAGGTACAATGTATAATAAATGATAAATCCATAGAGTGTCCAAATCCACCACCTTCCCAAGAACCATTTTACATTACTGTCTAAATTAGTGTGGGGGTAAGTGGGAGTAACCACTATTAAGCAAGAGTAAGCATATTTAAGCAGTAGTAAGCAGGTTTAAGCCCGTTTGCACAGGGATAATCAATGCACACATAGGTTAAGCAATATTGAAGCTAATTCTCTGTAAGCAACTGGAGGTTAGCATTGCTTACCTTCGTGCAAACCTGTGCAAACCCACTTACAATTGCTTAAAAGTGCCTTAATCACTCTGTATGCAACAGCTGCTGGTCTGGCCAGAAACAAAGGTCTTGAACCAAGGACCCTGTACACTATAGTCACAGTAGTTAACCACTAAGCCATCACAGCAGTACATAAGATTGAGGTATCAAGAAACAGATCCTCACTATAGGAAAATCAAACTTAACATGTGAAAAGAATCTATATACAGTTTTATGTTGTATAACCTACTACATAACATAAATATGTGAACTGGACTACTGCATTAAGCCCAGATGTGAGGTGTCATTGTAATAAAGTGTTGAAATCCCCTAATAAACACAAGGACCCCATACAGTGTACATACACATGAATCATAGATACCAAACACACATATAACATGTAATGAATAATAAATCAATGCCAAACAGCAAATAGTGTGCAAATTACAAATTAAGCAATGCTAAGCATTGCACAGCCCAGCTTAGTAGGTGTAAGCAATGTGTACGTCAGCTAAATCAGTTTGCCCATTGGTATACCCCTTTAAGCAATGTCAAACTCAGGTAAGCAGGTTTGTCCATAGCTTAGCATTTTCAAAACTGTCCAATCATGGCAAAGTGTGGGAAATCGGCCCTATTTAAACCCAACACGTGGGAATACATCTCATAACTGGTTGCCGCTTCCTCCTGTAGGCACTATGACTGGTATGGGAGAGGATGTGTGCTTTCAGGCACAGTGCTGAGGCATCCAGGAGTCCAGAGTCATGGCAGGATTCCTTGCTAAAGACCATGACCAGAGAGACTGCTGCAGTGCCAGTACCAGGGTTCGCAATACAAAACGGAAGCCTGGGATCATCTCACCCATGACCTCACAAGTGCCAATGGCATACCTCGAACTGGTGAACAGGTCAAACATCACTATGCTGACCTGAAGCTGAGAAAGAAGGATCTCTTGGATCAGTGGATCCAAGAGGCTAGGAAGACAGGGGATGTCCCAACCGTGTGTAAGTATCAGTCCACTACCTGTTTAATAATTGCCAGCTCATGTATATTATGGATAGGTATGGCTAAATATTCCTCTTATGTCTTTCACAGTGGCAGATGAGCGGACTGCAAAAAAGGAACCCCATGCCTGTAGATTGCAGCAGCTATGAAGCGAGGCAGGTTAGTAATACTCTTGCATGTACTGTCACAGGAAATAAATCTAAAAGTAGTAGAAAGTTAATCACCTGTATAAAACCTGTATTGTTTAAGGCATGTACTGCATACACCAGAGAATATGGCAGGAAGAGTCTTATATAGGTTGTATGTAAATGAAAGCATAATCGCCCAATGATAAAGGTCTAACTGATGGACTGTATGTGTTTACTCTGGTATCATATGGTAATGTAGAGTTGCAATATCTTAATAGTACTGTTGTAGTAAGCACTGTTACCCACACTGTGCTACATAAATAAAATGTGTAGGAATGTCTGTAGATGACTGTTGTAATCACAAGAGGTCATATGGTACAACTGAGAGAGACTTAAACAGAAAACAATGAAAAGATAGACAACATAATCCAAATAGCACACCCAACTGAGACATGAACTGTTGTATTTTTAGCACACACAGCCATGGTTCAAATCCTGGGAGTGGTAGTAGGCTGTATGCAGAATCATACCCCACAATTGTACAGATATGTCCAGATTGTCCAGTTAATTGGCCCATATCCGCTGCCTGTCACCATGTCCCCCTGGCAAATCAGTGGGATGATCCCAGATGTTTAGGCAGCAAATAAGAAATATAACTGATTGTCAGACATCTATAAGAACAAACCTGTCACTCTAGCAACTCCCCAAAATGTTATGAGAGTAATAAGCCAAGTATGTCCCATCTCCACCCCCATGTTGTGAAGGTGTGACAAGAGTGTGTGCAGTAACAGAGTGAGATGTATGTGCATAATACTAATGTGGAATCTGGTAATATGTGTGGCAACATTCAGGTAGTGCTAACAAACATTTCCCCCACAGGTCTGTCAGATACGAAAACTGTGCCTAGAAATAAAAGATTGATATCCTGTACTGGTACTGTTTACTCTGGTATTGTATGGCATTGTTAGTGTTGCAGTTGCTCTGAATAATATGGTATTAGTCATTACTGTCACCCACACTGTGCTACATAATAAAACTGTCTAAGAAATCCTGTATAATAGTGTTGTAATTACAAGGTTAGATTGTAAAACTACAGGAGACTTATAGACAGAAATCAGAGAAGAGATACACAGCAATATCTATATAGCACACTCAACTGTGATGGATACTGTTTTATTTTAGCAGACACGGCCATGGTTCGAATCCTGGGAGTGGTAGCAAGTTGTATGCAAAATCATACCCCACAAGTGTACAGAATTGTCCAGAATGTCCAGTTAATCAGGCCATATCTGCCGGCTGTTACCCTGTTCCCCCTGACATATCAACGTGCTAATCTCTAACATGTAGGCAGCATTTCATGTCATATAACTGACTGTCATGCCTGTACATATTTGGAAAATGTCAATGAAAACAAATATGTCATTGTACAACTCACCAAAGGTTTAAGAGGGCAATAGTCAAAATATGTCCCGGTTCACCTGCATGTGGTCAAGACATGCCCAGAGTGTGTGCAATAAGAGATGGACAGGTATGTGCATAACATCAACCTGAAATCTGGGAATATGTGTAGAAACAGGTAGTGTTAACAAACAATACCTCCACAGGTATACCAGGTAAGAGGTGTATACTTCAGGTAAAACTCAGTTCATATATATATTTGTCTACATCCATACCACTGTCCAACGTAAGGCCATAGGGTAGTGTACTAAAACCTGTAAGGTACATATCAGAGCACTGACTAGGAAAGTAATGAGAACTACAGAAATATACTAGTTGTTAATTGACATCTTTCTCTCCCCCCCACCATATCTGCAACAATAAACTAAATACACAACCCAATCGGTATGTGCTCCATTAAATCTACTGTTGGGACATATGTCCTATTGTTTGATAAATATTTAAATTTGTTTCTGTGCATGTGCCATGTTGACATACTCCCACATTGGTGGCATGCTGCCATCAATGGCCACTGTGGTTTCATATGTGCATGTGTTCTGTTTGCTATGCAACTGTCCCATATCTGGTGTTTTGGGTTAATAGGAGTATCTATGCATGCTGTTATACCTAATCCTGCAATGTGTTGACTATTACTAACCCACATATGTTGTAAAATTGAAACACCATAGCACATCTGGGAAGGCTGGTCCCAGTGGACCCACCTGTCCCACCTCATCTGACCATGGCACCAGGCACCAGCACATCTGGGGCCCACCCCAGGACCTCCTCATCTGCTGGTCCTGCACCACCTTCAGGTGGAACTGCCTCAGGGGATGGGGCTCACCCCCCCTGGGAGCGGGAGCGGGAGCGTACAGGTCACTGTCACCCATTGCCAGGTCCGGGGCATGGTGCATAGCAAGCTCCACAGGGAGTTTGGAGATCTCCTAAGCCAGCTTGAGGGCCGCATGTCACAAATAGAGAGTTGGCCTGGCCCTCCTACTCAGCCACCAGCACAGCCACCTTCGGGGCTGTGAAGGTGCAGTGGTGACTGCCCGAGGGTGGGGACCTCAGTCTCACTGTATCCACTAGGGGGCTCATGGGCTTCCGATTTCCAAACACCCCTCCCCATCAAGGTGTTTACTCCCCCCACATGTGTCATATACTGCCCCTGTATGCTGTCTTGTCTGTTATCCTACCCAACCTACCTCCCCAAATATACCTACTATCCCTCCCCAACATCCCACTCTCACCTGAAAAAAAAGGGGCAATCAGTTCCCCCAAAAAAATCTTGCCCCATACATAGCTGTCCATTTCGCACACGTGTCCACTGGACACATGTAATCTGATCTAACTGGCTTCAGAACATGTTATTGTTGTCCTCACCCCTCTCTCAGGGGTTTGAGTGTCCAAATCTATCTCCAAATTCAGTGTATATGCACAGCTGTTGCTGTAGAAGAAATGGACAGTTATGGAACTTCCCTACACCTGTCCTGCACATCCCTAGCTATTTTCCCTACTGTCTTTCCCTCTTTGTGCCCCTTTTTCACCACTTTCCTATCAACCCTTTTTCATTTCTTTTAAAGAAATTAGAGTGGGGGTAAGTGGGAGTAAGCACTTTTAAGCAGGAGTAAGTGGGTTTAAGCTTGTTTGCATGGGGGTAAGCAATGCCTACACAAGTTAAGCAACTGAGAAGCTAAATCAATATAAGGAACTGTAACCGGAAGTTAGCAGTGCTTACCGTTGCGCAAACCTGAAAAAACCTGCTTAGAACTGCTTAAAAGAGCCTTAATCACTCTGTATCCAACGGCCCTTGTTCTGCCCAGCAACAAAATAAACAGCCTCTACAAGGGTCATACCCAGGACCCTGCACACCATAGTCAAAGTGATTTACTACTAAGCCATGTCAGATATACATAACCCGCATGTTTCACAAACATATCATCCAGCAAAGTCATTCAACAGTACAGGAAATGTATTTATACATGTAGATGTATGTGTGTGTGTGTGTGTGTGTGTGTGTGTGTGTGTGTGTGTGTGTGTGTGTGTGTGTGTGTGTGTGTATATATATATATATATATATATATATATATATATACAGATATATATATACAGATATATATCTATAGATATAAAAGAGAACATAACAAATACATATATGACCAAAGGCACCGTTAATGGAGGTGAGGGGGCCCAAGGTATATATGTCTTTTAAGTATTGATATCACCCCCTTCCCCACAGCAAAACAGATCTGCCCTGCAATACAATACCAACTGTTGCAAGTCCCATACCCAGGACCTGATACAACATGGGCACAAGATGCTAACAGTAATCCATCCCACCTGTATAATGTCAGGATGGTATCAATAACATATCATGCAGTACACTCTAACTACCATAGGGAATGTACAATGTGGAAGCAATAAACAGTCCAAAGATACATACACACACACACACACACACACACACACACACACACACACACACACACACACACACACATATATATGCAGGTATATACACACACATGCACACACACACACACACACACACACACACACACACACACACACACACACACATACACACACACACATATACATATATATATATATATATATATATATATATATATATATATATATATATATCACTACACATACATGCACAGAGATATGTATAGGAAGATACATATTTAGAGGGTGCACACCATACTGAATAACCAGTATTCCTACAGTTGCCACCTCATCAAATGGACAGTGTATGAGTCACCCATACAAAAGACAATTGTTGCCTGAAACATATACCCACAGAGAAGTCAAAGGATGTGACACTACAAACAGGTTTGCATACATAAGAAAGTTTTATTTGAGTACTATTACAGTTGTATAAGCCATGTCATATAGCTGTTTACACTTTGAAATACATACAAACAGATTAATGCAACTCTCAAGCAGATCATTTAATTCAGTAATCCGAAAGCATAACATATGTTGCTGTCCAGGCCAAGGCCTGCCAAGTAGTACAACAGTAAAGACAGACTGGGCCACAGGATAACACTCAA
>NC_056732.1:1587333257-1587338257 GCF_019279795.1 Protopterus annectens | reverse complement strand
AGGGGGTTACAGGAATGTCTAGCAAGTACTGGATGTGCAGTACCCATGTCAGCAATTGCCTGGACTCTGCAAACATGTGGCCTATGGGTTAGGGTAATCAGATGTGACAGTTGTACCACAGAAAACATCAGACTGGCCTCTCTACAGGTAGTGTATGCATAACAAAAGAGGTCCCCAAAAGTCATGCATTGCAATGTGTACTGGTGTACATTGGAAACCTACAGACAGTATCATGTAAGATACATGTGTTGCACAACCAACACCTCACCCCACCTCAGGCCCACCGTCCTCATCTGTACTGTGCCAGTGCCAGTGTACACATGTATGTTTGCCATTCGTTAGCTGGGACTAGACTGTTACACATGGTGTTCAGTGTTTGGGACACTGCAAACTGACATACATGTGTAGGCCATAGTTGTCAAACATCTGCAAAAAGGCTGAAGGTGGGGAGGGAGTGTCATCAGGACACACCCGTGCACTGCAGCAGGGATCCTAAGGATGCTACGAATGGCTGTATCTGCACACAGTCAGAGTCAAAAACTATGGCAGATGTAACCCTGACTCCACAGCAATAGTGACAGCAGTGTGTGAACTCCAAGGGATGTGCACATGAGTTGACCTCACAATCATGCAGAGTTGGGGGACATGTGTAGGGTAGACTGACCATATACTGGCAAATGCAGATGGCCCATGCTATTATACCCCTGCAGGAATAGTGACTGCTGTAGTACACATAACAGTAGGTGCAATAAGCCGTCATGATAAGTTCGTTCACATATATGCACCCACGAAGTGTATGCATCGCAGTCAGCATCAGCACAACTAACACATTTGTTAGACACTGCATTTGATTGTACAGGACATATGTCACATATCAGGCTCATGTAATGTTAACATATGCAGTGATGTGGTCCCATGGCATATCAAGGAAGAGGGTGTCATATCAATAAGGATGTGTACACTCCCCATAGCCATGGTAAGGTTTGACGGTTGTCAGTGTAATAGTATCGTATCGGTCATACATGCACCGCTGATGTTGACATCTGTAAATCAGACATCAGGCATTCACAAATGGCATCTGTTCACATATCATCCCAGGTATATGTCGGACAAACACATAGGGCTGTGAACATTAGAGCAGACATAACTGACACAGTAATAATCATTCAGCAATGGTGTGTACACCTGTGAGGTATGGTGCACAGTACATGGCAGGGTGCAGAACAGGTGCACAGCAATACTGTGTATATAGGTGCAGTGTTTTCCAGGGGAAGGGGCATCACCTACTTACACAGCCCATGCATCACACACATGTATACTGTTGCTAGCATGGATTGACAATAGCTGCACTGCATCCTGTTGAGTACCATATGTTATGAATGTTGACAGATGGGTAATGGGATGTCTGTGTGTACTATATTTGGGCAACCTCACCTGTAGGTGTTGGGTTATTTTGTCTGAAAGTGCAATCTGATGGAGTGGAGGGGGGGTTCATGCATGTAGGATGTGTGTGTGTGCATGTGTGTGTGTGTTTGTGTGGGTGTCCATGTATGCACGTGTGATTGTGGGGCTGTTCATACGTCGGTACTTCCCTTTGGAATTGTGCAGTACATGGACATGGACTGACACATGAAACACCAGGGATACTTGTCTGATATGTTATCTCAGGACAGCTGATAGTATAATAAGGTCTGTAGCATGGAACATGCATTGGAAGAGAAACTAGACATCAGGTATACTGTTAAAATTGCAATCAGCAGAAAGGTGGTGAACAACTACCCACGTATGCAGCACTATAGATGCATTGGGGAATTACTAGATAACACCAGGGAGTGTATCCATATATTACTGTCGTCCACATAGTTGATTGAGCAACAGATCTTGCATCTACTGAGCAATAGTTACTTATGACACTCCAGTGCATGACATTATTGAGTGACCATAGTAGCCCCTAACATATGTGGGCCATGCTCACGATGTCCAAACATACCCAGGGTGAACACTGGATGACAGCAGTGAGTTCTTGTAAAACCTACTCCAATCAGTTCAAAGAGCTAATGGAGTAACAAGTCATGTGTTGTGATCACTTGTCTAGGCATTTAGTAGAATGATATGTTAATGAGTGGTATTAATGAGTGTATGTTTCCAAGTGTGATGCAGGATGGGGAACTTATGTGAAGAAACTTGGGACAGCCTGTAAACTCAGGGACAGGTAGGTATTATGGTGGAATTTCAGTGTGTGTGTGTGTGTGTGTGTGTGTGTGTGTGTGTGTGTGTGTGTGTGTGTGTGTGTGTGTGTGTGTGTATGTGTGTACTGTTATGCAATGCTGTACAGCTCTTAAAGTGCATTTCTTATTTTCCCCTCACAGCTGGTGAGGTGGGTCAGGGTCCCTTCTGCATATAATCTGATGTTGGTGTCAATACAGACACCGAAAATGATGATAGGTGTGTTGAGGCACAGGCGGGGTTGTCAGAGGCTGAAACTGTGCCATTGTTTGACATCCCCCTGTTATCCAACTCATCCCCGCACACAGTCACAGTGCCTATAGATACCCCATCATAGCAGAGGGATAGTTGGCAGTTGGTGGCAGTGCACAGGAGAGTGTGGTATCTACAGCTGCTGTGTCTGGACACAGCAGGTATAGCCAGATGTTTGGCAGGACACCACATAGGCAGATGTACCGGGGTGCTCATGGGAGGGCCACTGGTCATCGTGGCCCCAGCAAAAGTGCCACAACTGGTACAACCAGATGCATGTTTCAGACTGTCATGGGGGTGCAAACACGTATGGAACTGTACACCAGACAGGGTCTGAGGCTGCAGAGGGCTGCTTTCTCATCTGTAAGTGACAACATCTATGACCTTGCAGGTACCCTCTGTGATTATGCAGAGGTCATGGATAGATGGTTGGGTGAGATGGTGGGCCTCATCGACCATGGATTGTCCATGCTAGAACATGTGGTGGGAGTGGGGCGACAGCCGCGTGGACGTAGGCCAGCACCAACATCTGGCGGTCGATGTGGACATGCAAGGACACCAAGCCACTCCGGTAGTGGCAGTTCCAGCTCCAGCACTGCAGGGGGGGAGCTGCCCACACCACACCACAGCAGGCCACATGTATGTGGCCCTGGCCAGTCCCAGGAGGAACCTAATTCCAGCGTACATATGTTATCAGAGGAGGGTAGCACATCAAGGCCTGTACCTGGACGTGCCAATGGAACCCCTGACAGGCGCAGTCCACATGTCCATGTCTGCGGGTTGGGAGGGTGACCTAATGGTTAAGGTGTTTGCCTTACAAATACAAGGTACAAGGTTTGAGTCTTACAAGGGATAATTGGCTAGGCTTAAAATGGCTCACAAGAGCAGTTAGCCTAGTACTAATCTATGAACCTATGAACCTATGGAGGCGGTGAACTGCACACCCTGCCAGGTATGGTCTGCAGCTGTCCAAGAAACACCTGTATAGGGCAGCTACATGGCAGAAATGAGTGCATGCATACCCACACACTATACAAACACACCTAGGGCAACCCCATACGTATACACACAACATCACTATGCCCATATCAGCAAATTACACCCCTCATCCACACACATGGTGTCAAATGTATGGCCCACCCTAGGTCTTTGGCAAACCAACAACACACCCTGTGCATATGATGATACCTATGCCACATCCCTATCATCCATAACATCGATGCAGGGACAGGCTAATATGCTTTTGATGCACATGGTGACTGTACTACAGTGTACCAATGTACTGCTGTGTAACGTGTTGTTAGCAGTAATGTTTAATGCTTACATGTCAAGTAGTGTAGCTGTCCAGCCATGATGCATTATAGCTATTAGTAACACTAAGTGATTGTGGTCTCCATAATGTTATCCATTTGTGTTGTAGGTGTACATGGGTCAGCAGGAGGATGGTCTGCTGTCATATCTAACATGGGGTATGGCACTGTGGTGACACCATGGCTGTGCCATATCCTGGCTACAGTTGAACACATCTCACAGGTCTGTATAACAGTTACTGCCTGTGCCACATGGACAGGGGACCCCCTGGGACATGTATATTCAGCAACCTGAAGTAGATTCCTCCACATACACTCACACTATTACTTGGCAACACTGGGAACTAGACCACTACCTAGGTATGTAATGCTACTGATGTGTGTGGCTTTAATTACACACACCACACAGCATTTAGGTTGATGTGTGTTCCAGATTACATGTTACATGCATAACATCCCCAGGCATGTACAGTATGGTAATGGGGGATGTAATGGTTGTATATGGACAATACATAGTGTGACATACCATCATATACACATTAACAGACACATAACAGGCAGACACACATCTGAGAGACGTGGGTCTATCAGTGCTAACTAACTTGTCAGTGTATCCAATGTGTTACAGGTAGGCTGCACACAGCACATGCGTAACTGAGCTGGATTGTGTTATCATTTACCTGTATGGTTGATGGTGACAGCAATCACCATACAATGGTACATGGGACATGTATCGGGGGTACCATGGTGTACTGACAGTGTACACAGCACCCACACCCCTCTGTGGATATTGTACACACTGGAACTCATGATGACACTCCTACATACCCACTATCACACATTGACCAGGACTGCAATACAACCCATTGTCTATCCCATGAGTGGTACTACAGGGATATACATCTAATGCACATGCCACAGGCAAAGCAGGGTGATGCATTGTCATGCCTCTCCTATGGGCAGCAACATCACTATCTGTAATACTGTGTGACAATGCATATTGTAATAGGAGTATGTGGCCTCGAAATACTGTACCCTACAGACATGTACACATGCACACATACACACACTTGCCAGAATACAGTGGGTATCCCATGCCTATCAACCCATTTGTACAACAGTGTTGTGCTGGTACTGCAAGGCTCAGGTAGCCTTTAGGGAGAGGAGCATAACAGGGTACATGTAATGTCCGGTGCAGCAGCAGCCACATCT